>NC_091470.1:52191055-52491055 GCF_036971445.1 Narcine bancroftii | reverse complement strand
AATGCAAGCCCCACTTCTTCCGTCCGGATAACTCCCACGTCATCAAAGCCACCCGCCCCTTCGAGCGTCTTAGCGTAGACTTTAAGGGACCCCTACCGTCGACCAACCGTAATACCTACATCCTTACGGCCATCGACGAATACTCCCGCTTCCCATTCGCTGTGGCCTGCCCAGACACCACTGCCACCTCAGTGATACAGGCCCTTCACAGTATTTTCACCATCTTCGGGTACCCCAATTCCATCCACAGTGATAGGGGGTCCTCATTCATGAGTGCAGAGCTGCAACAGTACCTTCTGGAGTGTGGTATTGCTTCAAGCAGGACCACGAGCTATAACCCACGCGGTAATGGCCAGGTCGAGAGGGAGAATGCCACCATATGGAGAGCGGTTACACTGGCTCTCCGGTCTAAAGGTCTCCCCACCTCTCACTGGCAGGAGGTTCTCACTAGTGCCTTACACTCCATCCGCTCCCTCCTATGTACTGCAACAAATGCCACCCCCCACGAAAGGATGTTCCTTTTCCCGAGGAAATCCGAATCGGGAACCACTGTACCGGCATGGCTCACCGTCCCTGGCCCCGTCCTTTTGCGACGCCACGTCCGGCACTCAAAGAACGACCCCTTGGTCGACCGAGTGACTCTACTCCACGCGAACCCACATTACGCATACGTGGAGTTCCCAGACGGGCGGGAGGACACTGTTTCGGTGCGGGACCTAGCTCAGGACGCGGTAGACCCAGCAAACCCCCCAACTCCTTATGCTCCAGGCCCCGTGCCGCAACAGAAGGACCAACAGCACCCCAATGACTCGGGCCACCCTGCCGACAAAACGACTGGGGAATTGAGTGACGGAGCAGTCGCACCCGATGAGCCCGCTGGTGACACCACTCCAGCGACCCCAATCCCGGCACCACGGCGGTCACGCCGGATGGTCAGACCCCCTGACCGCTACAGTCCTTGACCTACCCCTTCCTTTTCATTCTCTCCCTCGTTTTTGTTTTTTTTTTCCCGGGTCAATTCTCCAAGAAGGGGTGAATGTGATAGTACAGATCTATCACCAATGTACATAGTGTATATAGTTACTGTATCTAGACTGTGCTTACAGCGATTGGCTGAGAGCTAAGCCACACCTATTGTTTGGGCCTTAAAGGGTTGTGTCCCTAGCCAGGTCGGATCATTCCGGACTGGTCGGCCACCTGTGAAGAGCTCCGGTCTTTTGCTAATAAAAGCCTTGGTTTGGATCAACAAGTCTTTGGTTCTTTCGACGAGCTCTACACACATGTATAATTTTTGAAAATTTTTATTGAGGAAATGTATTTACTGTTGTGGTTTAAAAATTGTTAAATAAAATATTCAAAAAAATTAAGATGGACAAAAGGAATAATTCAGGTAATGACAAGTTGGTGAGAATTGCATCAGTAGAAGGAAAATTGTTGGAGAAACTTTGTAGAAATTTAAATGTATTGGAAAGGCAGGGCTGATTGGGATAGTCATCATGAATATTTCATGCAGGGAAAGTCCTACTCTCTAAACTGATTTCAACATTTTGAGGAGGTTACCACAGAGATGAAAAGAGAGCAATATGCATAATCTATTAAGACATTTGACAGGGTCCTGCATTGTAGGCTGATGCAGAAGATTAATACACAAGAGATCCAAAGTGAGCTGGCTAATTGGACCCAAAATTGGCTTGATAATAAGAATCAGTGTAATGGTGGAAGGGTGTTCCTCTGTTTGAAAGTTTATGGATAATGCTGTACAGCAGGGATTGGTGCTGGGGCCTTTGAAGTTTCTGCTGTATATTAATGTCTTGGATGTGACTGTCAGTTATTAAGTCTCAGATAAAATGAAAATTTCTGGATTTGTTGCTGGCAAGGAAGGTTGTATGAGGTTACAGAAGGATACAGATCTATTGAAATATTGGGTGAAACATTAGCAGATAAAAGGCAATCCTGCCCAGTGTAAATAATAATTGGGGAATCAAATAGTAGCAGGAAATACACAGTAAATAGAAAGTCATGAAGCAATGTCAATACACTGAGAAACTAAGGGGGTTGAAATCCATAACTAACTGAATGCGACAAGACAGGTCAACAGGGTGATGAAGAGGCAAATGGCATACTTGTCTTCATTGGTCATGGCATAGAATATAGAAGTAGAGACGATATGTTGCAACTTTACAAAATGCTGATTAGGCTATACCTGGAGTTCTCATTATTACCTTTATAGGAAGGCTATGGTTGAACTAGAGAGAGTACAAAGGAGATTCATCGGGATATTGGATGGCTTTGGTTGTGGGGCACGATTGGATAGGCTGGGCTTGTTTTCCCTGGAACAAAACAGCTGAGAGTGACTCAATGGAAATACAAAAGATATGAGAGGCACAGATGAATAGTTATATTTCCTGGTGGGAGGATATCGAAGACTAGAGCACAAATGTGGAAGGATACTGTGCTAATCAGGCATATGGGTTTGAATAGGGGACAAAAAGGTGGACCTTCCATATCCATTTCCATGATTCTATACAGATTGAATCCAGAATTTGAAGGTGTTTACTTATAATTTCTTTGCTATTCACTCTGGATCTCAACTTTTCCCAAGAGATTTGTTTAGCTGATATTCTGATTTTAAATGTATGGCATACTTTGAGAGAAGGAAAATGCCAAATCAACGCTTCTGCATTTGCACTGGGGCCTCTCAGGTGTGCTTGGAACCCCTCTGTGTTCAATGTGAATCAGATATTTTGCTGGTTTTATTGCCCACTGGTTTTGGACTCCTGCAAAGATTTGTAAGTTTCCATACTGTAAGGCAATTTTTTACAATACAAGAAGAATAAAGAGGTAATTTATTGTTATAGGCATAGATATAAAATGAGTAATTTATGTACCACATCATTCATTTGTGCACGCCATTCTGTGTGGAAGTTGTGGAGTATATCCCTTGACAGTAAATAGTCTGTGATCTGAACATACAAAGTAAAGTGCAGATTTGCATATTATGCGCTAATATATAAACAGATCTCTGGGACAATGAGGCATGACCTAGTGCCTGAAAGCTGATGAGTAAAATTCCCTATCACTTGAGAGATATGAATACTGAATTTGACTCTTAAAACTAATCAACGCTTCCCTGTGGTGTTTGCATGCAGTAAGTGTGTAATAGACAGCTGTGATGACAGATCAGTTCCAGCCCGTGAAAAAACTGAGAGGTATGTGACATTGGGGAGTCATTGGAAATTTTGAGCAAAAAATGTCAGCTGATGTCCAGAAAGGCAGAGTAACTTGTAGTAATCTGAGACTTTAAGATATCATGTCCTGGAACAGATCATTTACCATATTATGGCATGAATTAGGTGGAATCTCAGTAGCCATTAACTCATCCTACTGTTATGTATTTATAATATAAACAGCATGCTAACAGAATTCTCCTTGTAGTTTTGAGAAGGTCAGTGTGCACCTTGCATGCATTTCATACATCTTCTGGAGTAATTCAATCATTTTTTGTTTGGCAACTCATTTGACACTTTGATTGGCAAAGAAGATTTTATTATACTGCCGGCAATAAAGAACCCTGATCAGTTCAGTGAAAGGAAGCAGCAACTGATTAGTGAAATGAATAAAATGAAAACCAGACCGATAGCAAGCCATGCAAGACTTGTCAAAGACCACAAGCAATCACAAAGCAAAATGCCCTGGATGTAGACAAAAACCACAGATAATAAGGCAAGCTCAAGCAGCTGTATAAATTGAAAGGGTCGACTGGAAAAAGTGAAGGAAGATTCAAAGGATCAGTGAGAAAGAAACAGAATTCGACCACCTTCCCCTGGAAAGTGATGGAGTTTGAGAGTTCTGTCAAAATTGGATTCATCCAGTCACTGCTTCTGAAATCTGTGGCAATTTTGAGAGAAATGTATTCCCCATCACCAGATCTGAAAGAAAAGGAGGAACAAACCTCCAACCATCAAACTTCATCTTCAACTGGATGTACATGTTCAAGGTAGCATTATAATTATTCAAGTTGCATCAAAAGATGTTCCCTGGAAAAAGAAAGAAAATGGGCTTTTGAAAGAAAATATCCCACAATGTCAAGGACATAAAATTCTATCAATTGGAAAAGCCAAAATCAGAAGGACCAAAGACAAAGGAAGTTAACAGCATGTTTACGAAAATCTGGAATCTAATTAAAGTTGTGAAGGAGTTTATTTCACATGGAGGCAAAGATAAAGCAGCAGATGAGAAGGGACAGTACCGATCTTCGATGTGCAGCAGATCCAAAAGACTATAATACCAGTAATATTGAGTACAACAAGAGGAATAAGATCAACACAATGCACCAATTCATTGCTGAGATAGGTGGATACATTTATATTGACAAAATCTTGCCATTATTTTAACTGTCTTGAGGATGACTGTGGTGCATTGTCCAGGTTGGCCTGCCCTGATTCTGTAACTCCTCCCCTTCAGGTTTCCTAATAAAAGTGGTATTACCCAATCCCCTCCCTCAGTACTGCCTTGGAATCAGGCCAGTAGCGTGCAAGAGATGCCTGTGTTTAAAGCAATTAAAACCTGTTAATCTTGACTTCTGGTTTGTCGGGTCTAATTGATAGCACTATAATTTAATCACTATACTTTCATGCCATGGACCAGGCTATTCGAGCAGTGAAGCTGTGTGGTGATATGTAATTACGCCACTAGGTCACCAGGGGTCAACCAGATGACCTTGTATATAAAGCAGTCCAGAGCTACAGTCTAGCCTTCCAGGTTCATCTTGGAGAGAGACAAGACCTCTTAGTGTACTTATTAGTTTATTAAAGCTGTCTTATACTCGCACTGCTGGTGTGGTTATTGTCAGTACAAGCTGGACACTGTCCCTAAGGATACAGAGGCCTCTAAAATTTAACATAACATAACAATTACTGCATGGAAACAGGCCATTAGGCCCTTCTAGTCCACACCGAACCAAACACTCCTCTCTAGTCCCACCTACCTGCACAATGACTATAACCCTCCACCTTCTTCTCATCCAGCATTTTCTTAAATAATAAAATTGACTCTGCTGCCACTATTTCTCCCGGAAGCTCATTCCACACCGCTACCACTCTCTGAGTAAAGAAGTTCCCCCTCATGTTACCTCTAAACCTCTGCCCCTTAACTCTTAACTCATGTCCTCTTGTTTCAATCTCTCCTACTCTTAACCGAAATAGTCTATCCACATCCACTCTGTCTATCCCTTTCATAATCTTAAATACCTCTATCAAATCCCCTCTCAACCTTCTACGCTCCAAAGAATAAAGACCTAATCTGCCCAATCTCTCCCTGTACTCTAGATGCTTAAACCCAGGTAACATTCTGGTAAATCTTCTCTGCACTCTCTCCACTCTGTTTATATCCTTCCTATAATTTGATCATGTGAGAGTTGGGGCGAGCTTGGTGCAGCCACAAGCCTAATGAGGGATGCATATGTGGCCAGCTTCAGATCTGACCATATCAGACAAAGCTCCTGGAGAAAGGTGATCAGACCCTGCAGGATGTAGTCAGTCTTGCCACATCACTAGAGATAGCCCAACAGAACGTAGAGGCTTACGCAATGCGACCACTGGGTGGGGATCACGGGCACTGCTATCTTGGGGCGTGAGGTCCCAAACAACAGCTTCTATCATCAAGCACCTGAAGTACTATTACTGCAGCCATATGGAACACCAGTGGAAGAACTGCCCTGCCAGAAGCACAATCTGCTCCAGCTGTGGAAGAAACCTTCCTCCTGCAGCGCAGCTTGCGGACGGCACCCATCACCATCTTGGACTGCGTCATTTCCGGCTCCACTTCCAAACATGGAGAACAGCGTGGCGGGAACCCAGGGCTGTGTCACTTCCGGCAGTGACCATGTGCGAACCATGGGGGCAGCCATCTTTGGGGCGGACATTTGAAGGTCACCGAAGCCACACGTGCAGCAGCAAATGGACAAGGAACTGAAACTGGCATCTACCATAATGGTCCAGAGCAGCCCACATCAATTAGCAAGGTCCACCATGGAAATTGAGGTAAATGGCCACATAGCAAACTGCTTGTTTGACATGGGAAGCAGGTACTATATAGCGGTACTCCCTCACAATGACCAGTGTAAAATCTTGTTGGCCTCCAAGTCCCACTTGACCAAAATCTGAGGTAGCTCTCGATGGCACCAAGAATAAGAATTTTAAATTGCAAATTATTGCCAGAACACTGGGCATACTGGGACTGGACTTTCAGTGCCAATTTAAATGTTCTGATGGAATATGATGGCCCATAACCCTCCCTCACAGTCCGTAATAACCAACTTTTGAAACCTCCTGCCTGTCTCCCCGAGCACAGCTGATCAGCGATCCAAACACCACCCACTGCTCATGACCTGTGGTCTGTCCACCCTCCAGGTCCCATTGACCCTATTCCCATCCTCACTCCCAACTGTAAGCATGTGGCCACTAAGAGCAGGTGATACAGCCCTGGGGACAGAGCCTTTATCAAGGCTGAGGTAAAACGACTCCTGGCTGAGGGCATCATTGAGCCCAGAACCGGCTCTTGGAGACCCCAAGTGGTGATGGTAAAGAGTTGAAAGAAGCACAGGATGATCATAGACTACAGCCAGACCATCAACTGGTTCACCCTCTTGGATGCCTACCCCCTTCCCTGCATGTGATTGCCCAGTCTCTGTCTTCTCCACCATCAACCTCAAGTCGGCCAATCACCAGCTCCTGATCCATCCAGAGGACAGTCACTTCTACTATTTCCTCAGGGTTCCCTTTGGAGTCACAAATGGGGTTTCAGTCTTTGAGAGGGAGATGGACCAAATGGTGGATGACCACAAACTGAAAGCCATGTTTCCCCTACCTGGACAACGTGACCATCTGTGGGCCATGACCAGCAGGATTCCTCCAAATACCTAAAGCCCTAAACCTCACATATAACCAGAAGAAATGTGTTCCACACTTCATGTCTGGTTATGCTAGTATGCGTGGTGGGGAATAGAATCGTTGGACCCAACCCTGAGCATATGCAGACCATGCCGGAGCTCCCACTCCCCCATAGCCTCAAGGCCCTGAAAAGGTGCCTGAGGTTCTTTTCATTCTATGCACAATGGGTCTCTAATTATGCAGACAAAGACCGCCCTCTGGTTTAAAAACCACCACCTTTCCCCCGTCTGCAGAAGCCTAAGCGGCCTTCACTTGCATCAAAGGCAACATTGCCAAGGCGGCAATGCACACCAAAGATGAATCGGGTGGAGAGCGATGTGTCTGACTTCACCCTGGCTGCCACGCTTAACCAGGGGGTAAGCTAGTATCCTTTATCTCCCATATCCTCCAGGGCCCTGAACTACAGCACTCAGCCATTGAGAAAGAGGCTCAAGCCACTGTGGAAGCTGTGTGCCATTGGAGGCATTACCTAGCTGGCAAACGGTTCACCCTGCTGACTGACCAAAGTGCAGTCACATTAGTGTTTAACAACAAACAGTGGGGAAAAATTAAGAATGACAAAATATCCCAAGGTGGAGAACTGAACTGTCTACCTACAACTATGAGATCTTGTAATGGCCCAGGAAACTCAATGAGACTCCCGATGGGGGACCTGAGCCAACCCGCAAGCCAACTGCTTCCAAGCCCTTCACAACAGCCTCTGCCACTCCGGGGTCTCCAGGTTCTATAGCTTGATGAGAGCCCGGAACCTCCCGTACTTGGTTGAGGACATCAGGGAGCTGACCCACAGCTGCCCAGTCTGCACAGACTGCAAGCTGCACTTCAACCAGCCAGAGAAAGTTCACCTGATCAAGGCCACCTGCCCCTTTGAACATCTAAGTATGGACTTCAAGGGCCCCCTCCCTTCCACGAACTGAAATGTTGTTGATGAATACTCACAATTCCCATCTGCCATCCCCTGCCCAGTGTAACCTTTTAACGCTCTTCAGATACCCCAGCTACATCCACAGTGTCCATGGGTTCAAATTGATGGGCGAAGAGTTGCACTAATACCTGCTGGCTAAAGGCATAGCCACAAGCAGGACTATCAACTATAACCCCCCCCCAAGGGAATGGCCAGATGGAAAGGGAGTATGGCACCATTTGGAGGACAGTCCTCCTGGCCCTCAAGTCAAAAGGACTGCTTGTCTCCCAATGGCAAGAGGTCCTACCAGAGGTACTCCACACCACCAGGTCCCACCTCTGTATTGCAACAAATGCTGTCCCGCATGAAAAATGATTCTCCTTCCCGAGGAGGTCGGTGTCGGGAACCACACTACTGGTCTGGCCTAGTGCTACTCCAGAGACACACCAGAACCCATAAAGCAGACTGCCTGGTCACCTCCTCCACACAAACCCCCAGTATGCCTACATGCAATACCAGTGTAGGCAGAGATACACTGTCTCTGTCCAGGACCTGGTATGTGCAGGAGCCCCGACAACTGAGGCACTCGCTGGAACCCCCCACCCACCAGGGTCGACCAACCAGCACCCCCCCTTCCCCCACAACTACCAGGGATGCAGTCAAGTATCCGACCCCACCATAGGCACCAGTGGTAACAATGAATTTGTTTTAAAATATATATTTTATTCCATTCAAAGAAACTGACATTTTAACAAAGGAAAACTTAATCGTAAGAATGAATAAGATTCATATTGTTGCAAACAAGTATACTATGTGTGCTTAATCTCATGACTCACTAGTGCTCTCTATGTTCTGTGCAAAAATCACATATTATGTATGTCTTTTCAGTACAAGGCCTGTAGCCTGAAAATAAGAGTACAAGCCACAAATTTGGGTTCTAAACTGTAATTTAGCAATAAACTTCTGGGAATAACAAGACTTAACACAAATCATCCTGACTCTCAGTCAGCAGAAAGGGACAGAATTCAACAATGGTGCTTAAAAGGCAAAGTCAGTAAGTCTGTCAAGGAATTGCAACAGCAACTGCCCACCCATTCCTCTTCGACAAAAATGACAGACGGGATTCATTTAAAAATGTTTCTTGGCTTCATAATGACATCAAAGATGTGAGATAAAATGGGTGGAAAAGGTTGATAAAACTGCTGTCAGAAGACTGAATTCTTTTCTGATAGTGTCAACATCATTTCCCACATGAATGATCAAGGAGGCTGAAACTCCCAGGTGATGGGAAACTGCTGCCTGGAGGCTGGAAAAAGAACAGTGGACTCCTTTTGCCCTGGACTCCTACATAAAATCACTCCGGACAGTTTAGTGGAGGCAGTTTAATTAGATCCACAGTTCCACAGTCTCTTCATTGCAAGGGTGCAATTGGCTATTGGATCATGAAAAGGGCCATACTGCTGCACTGAATTGTATGGTTTGTTCCAAGTACAGAGATACAGCGGGAAAGGTTTTGCTGGGATGCCATACTGGCAGCTCCCAAAAAGAAACCATACTTTAGTACCATGTTGGATCCACTAAAAAAAAAGTTCACAGAAACTGGTAATGAGCTTCATTATCACACTGGGGACAGCACAGTTAGCAGAATGCTATTACAGCACCAGTGATCCCCATGTTTAAATCTGGCACTGTCTGTAAGGAGTTTGTATATTATCCCTGTGTGTGCATTGGTTTCCTCTGGGTACTCTGGTTTCCTCCCACTTTTCAAAACATAGAGGGGTTGTAGGTTAATTGGGATATTTGGGTGGCATGAGCTCCTGGGCTGGAAGGGCCCTTTACCAGGATGTATGTCTAAATTTAATGGTAGCATGTAACTTTGATGTTAACATTAATATAGCTGGCAAATCAAATTTAAATATAAAAATACAGTAGCTTACCAAGGGGAATCTTGCACAACTGTTGCTTCAGTCAGAGTCTACTCATTATCCCAAATTCCCCTTGGTAAGCTACGGATACAATCACAGATCACAGGGGCACTCTCACACAGATTTAACCCAATAATAACCACCCAAATAACCAAAAGTTAATCCCACATGGGCCTTAAGTCCATTTAGCTAACTCTGCCAGGCACTGAGCAGGACAGGATCTCCCCCTCCCCCATGCCAGGACACAATTGGAAATCACAGTGGCAACCTTACTCAGACTTCACTTTATCCTAAACACCCAACAACTCAAAATCAATCCCACAAGGGCCTTAAGGCCGGACAGCAAACTCCAACAGGCACTGCTTGATGTAAACTGTCTAGACCAGGACACAGTAAAGGTTAAGTCTGGGTAAGGGTGCCTTTATGCTCTCTGGTTGTGTCCTGGCCTAGAGAGTCTACATCAAGCAGTGCCTGGTGGAGTTTGCTGTCCGGTCTTAAGGCCCATGTGGGATTGATTTTGGGTTGTTGGGTGTTTAGGATAAGGTGAAGTCTGGGTAAGATTGCCTCTGTGATTCCTGATTGTGTCCTGGCATGGGGGGGGGGGTGGGGGGTGTTGGTCCGGATCAGTGCCTGGCAAAATTAGCCGAATGGACTTCCCCTCTCTCCCACTGCCACACTCTCCCTATTTGTATCATCCTCCACGAAAGCTATTCACAACTTGAGCATCTGGGTTTGTGGTATGAACATCAGTGCCTTAAAATTTGGGATCAATAATAAGATGAGCATGAAATGTATGGTGAAGTATGCCAAATAGTTTTAGCGAATTCCAGCCTGGAAAGATGCTGTCTGCTGTCATATATTTCAAGCGTGCATTTTGATACATTCCAGCCTTGCAGCATGCCCTCTGCAATCAGGAGTACTTTAGCACCCTTGCAAGATTGATTCAATTGCTCTCTCTCCTTCTGGCTGGTTGATTATCTGAGAAAACTTTGTGTTCAGGTTGCCTATACTTGTACCTCTTCTCCCACCAACTTCCTGCTGGAGTGAAGCTAAGCTATATGACAAATAAGGAAACAGAAGAGCAATATGTGGAGGACATTTACATTTGTGTGTGTTTGAAGGGAGATCTCCAAGCTGTTAGCAGTTCATTCTCTAAAGTAGATAGGACAATAGATATTGCCCTCAAATCCACAAATCCAGCCTGCTCCACTTTACATGCTGCCCCCTGAAAAGGCCCTGAAAAAAAGGTGCATCGCTTCCCACAACTCTGAAATTGCTTGGCTCCCGGGTATCAGAGATCCTTGCCTTTCTGCATTACTTAGAGCTTTGGATTATCTTGAGCAGGGACCTCTAAGCCTTTGGTAGATGCCATCCATGCTATCACTGAAAAACCCTTCTCATCCACTGGCACCATAAGCAAACCAGTAGTCCGATTTCTTGTTTCAGGTCAACGTTCCCAGTCGTGAGGCCATAATTACACTTGGTCATTCCCAATTCGTGGACCACTGTTGAGGGTCACCTTTCAATTTACAATCACTACTTTCCCCCCCCCCCCCATCCACATCCAGGGCGATGCTCCTCATTCAACAAATGTATCGCAAGGAATGGAGGACTCGGACACTTCAGTTTACTAGTATTTATTTACCCTCAAGCTTGGTGGTAGGTCCATCAGGGGTTGGTAATCTTCAATGCCATCTGAAGTTAATCACAAAAGTCTCCTATATGGCAAATATTGTCCCATCAGCATTAAGCTACACAACGCCCAACTACATGCTGCATCATATTATGGACCAATCATAGAGATGTACCTTCCCCTCAGATTTTTGTAGTTTTGGTTCCCCTAATTCTTGTAACTCACATGATTCTGAAGAAATCGACTAGGCTGCTGTTGCCAGGCAACACGTGCCATGCTCCCCCCACTTGTCCTTGTGTATCTGCAACCATGTCAGAATTCTTTCACAAACCACATAGCACATGTGAAAATGTATGAATTAGTTACCTCATCTACATCAATCTAAACTAGATAGACCTTAATTTCCACATTGCCTGGCAGCAGGTGTTTTGTTCTATTCTCCCTAATGGCAAAATATTTCCCAGGTGGATGGAGGAAAAGGTTCAATGATATTCTCCAATGTCACTTGAAAGCATCAAAGTACTTTCCTTGACTCCAAGGAAACCCTGGGCCAAACAGCTCAAAGTGAAAAAGCAGCATTCAAGATCACTTTGAGAATTTTAAGCCATGTATGGGAGAAAACAGAAGTCCAGTGTAAAAGGCAAAGTGCATTTCCTTTACAAGCCACCCACAGTGGCAGATTAACTGCCACCTGGGCCCTAGGTTGAGCTTTAATAAGAGGCCCCCCTGACCATGCCCTCCTGCCCCATGGCCCAACCCTTTGTCCGACGCTGTGACTGTGGCAAAACACAGAAATACTGGAGGAATTCAGCTGGTCCACAGGTGGTAAAGATACCTTGAAGAAGGGGTCAGGTCCAACCTCCTATTGGATGCTGAGAGACCAGCTGAGTTCCTCCAGCATTGTGATTTTACAACTCAATTTACAAACGTAAGTTCAGCTTCTCCTCTGGCACATTTGTGGATTGCATTCGACCCTAACTCTGCAGACTTCCTTGTTTAACACTTTTAACATTCGGAATGGGTTGCACTATTTGTACTTCATGGTGTTAGAATGGAGTGACCTAGGCAGAGTGGGAAGATAATATGGGATTACAAGCTGTGATTTAACTAGTGGTCATTTCACTGGATATAGGAATTTGCTATAAAGAATGTAGTAAATTGCTATCTCAGTTCATTGTTATTTCCCAGGTCTCTGTCTACAACTATGTAAAGTTCAAGGTGTCTCTGGATGTACAGTTCAGGGGTGAAATGTCCTGATGTCAATTCTTCTTTGTTCACACATAGTAACTCAACCAATTTCTGTAGTGATGCAAATGCTGGAGAGGCTCAGCAGGTCAAGCAGTAAACTTTATATAGTACAGATACTTGCCCTGATAAAGGGCTCAAGCCTGAAACGCTGGTTGTGTGTTTATCTGAATACTGTCTGGAGCAAACAAACCAGGGTCTCCAATCAGAATTGGGTGCAGAGTTTTGTGCATTACAGTCCTATCGATGCAACATTTAAAAATCTTTAGGTTCATCTGTGTCTTAAATCTTTAAAGTTATACCTGCAGGATAATAACCTCCAGAGAACAGTACAGCACAGAAGCAGGTCCTTTGGCCCTTCGAGTCTGTGCTGAACTATTATTTGGCCCATTCCCACTGACCTGCAACCAGTCCATAGCCCACCATACCCTTCCCATCAACATACCCATCCAAATTCTTCAATATTAAAATTGACTCCTCATTCACCATCACCCAGCAGCTCATTCCACATTCCCTCTACTCTCTGAACAAATTTCTTCCAATTTTCCCTCTCAACGTTTCCCATTTCACTCTTATCCCAAATCTGCTGGTTTGTCTCTGAGTGGATAACGCTGACCTACGTTTACTGTCTATCCACCTCATAATTTTAAATACCTCTATCAAATCTCTCTCATTCTTCTACCCTCCAGGGAATAAAGTCCTAACCTGTTAAACCTTTCCTTGGAACTGATTTCCTGAAGTCCGAGCAACATCCTAGTGAATTTTCTCTTTCAATCTTATTGATATCTTCCCTGTCGTTTGGTGATCACAACTGCACACAAGATTCCAATTTTGGCTTCACCGTAAACTCCACACTTTGAAACTCAGTACTTTGATATATGAAGGCCAATATGACAAAAACTCTCTTTACAACTCTATCCACCTGTGACAGCACTTTCCCAGTTCCCTCTGTTCTACCGCACTCCTTAGTGCCTGACTGTTCACTGTCTTTTCATGGTTTGTCCTTCAAAACGCAACACCTCACAGTTGTTCATGTTAAATTCCATCTGCTGTTTATTCCAGCTGGTCCAGATCCCTCTGCAAGCTTTGAAAACCTTCCTTGCTGTCCACAACGCTTCTGATCTGAGTATTGTCTGCAAACTTGTTGATCCAATCACCACATTGTTGTCCAGATTGTGGATCTAGATGACAAACTATGCTGGTTCCAGCACCGATCCCTACAGCACATCACTAGCCCAAGGCCTCCAGTCTGAGAAGCTATTGTCCACAGCCACTCACTGGCTTCTCCCACACAGCCAATGTTTTTTCAATATTTTAATATGAGATTTCACATCCAAAGTACAGAGAACCTATGGATAGATGTTAAAATTCTCAAAGATACACTACACTTAAAATCACCAATGCCTGAAGAGGGTGCACAAAATCAGTGAACCGGTGCAGACTCGAAAGGCCAACATGGCCTGTTTCCGCTCCGTAAATGGTTATATATGGTTTGTTCCATTCCCATCACAGCACCCTTAAGAAACTGAAGCACAATTTTTGTTCTCTCTGTCACTGCAAGATTGTGCTCTAGAGTTTTAAACTACTCAGTCCCTCCTGCCCCATCTGGGCCTCTCCACATTCTGAACAAACATTGAATTAAACCGAAACTGCTGGAAATGCCCAACGCACCTGTAAAAGATGGATGAAAGTATGGGGAGGGGGGAAGAGGGTGAGAAAGTTGGTTTGCTCAGAACTCACCATCTGCACTTCGATCACACTCCTGCTTTGATACTTCCCTTTACCAGGGGATGCCACAATACCACAAATTCCAAGGTTTGGTCACTTTCCCGACAAGGGATGCCACTTCAACTTCCCGACAAATTTAGCCCCTTTTCCCAGGAATTAATGAAGAATTAACTGGGACAAGGTCCAGAGAAAAAAGTGAACATCAGCATGCTAGCATCAAATGGTGTCATTTCACGCCAGGGATTGACAGTCTCTACACCTACTCATTATCCCAGCATTAGCTGACCCCGGCGTGCCGATTCTTCTTCTCTTCTCTTCTTCTTTGGCTTGGCTTCGCGGACGAAGATTTATGGAGGGGGTAAATGTCCACGTCAGCTGCAGGCTCGTTTGTGGCTGACAAGTCCGATGCGGGACAGGCAGACACGGTTGCAGCGGTTGCAGGGGAAAATTGGTGGGTTGGGGTTGGGTGTTGGGTTTTTCCTCCTTTGCCTTTTGTCAGTGAGGTGGGCTCTGTGGTCTTCTTCAAAGGAGGTTGCTGCCCGCCAAACTGTGAGGCGCCAAGATGCACAGTTTGAGGCGAGATCAGCCCACTGGCGGTGGTCAATGTGGCAGGCACCAAGAGATTTCTTTAGGCAGTCCTTGTACCTCTTCTTTGGTGCACCTCTGTCACGGTGGCCAGTGGAGAGCTCGCCATATAACACGATCTTGGGAAGGCGATGGTCCTCCATTCTGGAGACGTGACCCACCCAGTGCAGCTGGATCTTCAGCAGCGTGGACTCGATGCCAATGGAAAAGGGGCTAAAGATTGCTTCTCTTCCTCTCACCCATGACCCTATCCCAGTGAGAAAGGAGAGGTCACCATCGCCAGTCCCCTCCCGTGGGAAGGGAGAGGTTGCCATCCCGGGCCCCATCCCTGTCCTGCTTCTTACCAAACTATACGATTTTTAATATCTCTCTAACTGAATTGAATGTTAAAAATCGAAGTTTGGTGGGAAAGCTGTCACTGCAAAATTTTCATGCTGCTGTCTCTCAGAAACTACTGTGTGCGACGCTGACTCTGGCCCACAGTCACCAATGGCTTCACCCACACAAGTGCAGCAAGTAGAGACCAGGCGCCTACCTTTAACTGAGTAGGTTCTGAAGCCTAGGGGCTCAGGCTCCCTCGCCCTCCAGGCCCCTAGGCTTCAGCCTTATGGTTAATCCACCACTGTCCACCCACGTGTATCTGCTGCCCAACAACACCTGTGGGAAAAGTCTACAGGCCCTGCATTGGTCTCATTAATCACCAGAGGACTTACAGAACCAGATGGAAGAAAGTTGTCCCAAGAGAATGGAGAGGTATCTTGCCTTATTGCTTCACAGGCAAGAAAAATAGAGCAGGGATTATATATATTCTGAAAGAAAATTCATTTCTGAATTTGCATTGCACAGTATCCTCTTAACAGGTGAAACACTGTTGGAGAGATGGTAAGCAGTTTGGTATTTATTTAAGCAGGAGTTAATCAATCTCCTGTCTAAGCTATGGCAAGATATTGGAAGAAACTTTGGAGAAACTGAGAATAAAAGAAATGTCTGGAGTCGAATATTCTTGGTTTGTTTTGATCCTAGAGAGTAAATTGTTTCAGAGGCCATTTACTCTCAAAGAGCTGTCTGGGGAATATTCCAGAAATGTACTAATTGAATTTATGAAGATTTAAATTCAAAACAATATGAGGCAAAATAACTCCTTGCGGTATTGCAAGGCAGATTGGATTGGTGTTGGTTTACCTTATCAGTTTGTAATAGAATTTAACCTCCAGCATCTTGCATGCAATTGGTGAAAATCTCTATTGTTCCAAATTATAGCTGCTCTAAACGCTTCAGTGAATGTCAAATGAATGTTATTGAGATGTGAACATACAAGAGTTTAAACAAGTGTAAATATTCAAATTTCCTTCTGTTTATTTCAGTTTCCCTGACCTGAAGTTTGCAGTCAAAGTGAATTCATGTCCCTAATTTCTAATCTCTGAAGAAAAAAAGAAGAGGTACAGGTTCCTACAAATATGCTGGAGAGGAACACTGGGATATGGACATCAAGCAGGAGTAAATCCATTTGCTCTCTAGTATTAATTTAAGGGGAGCATGTTCTCTTGTAACAGTGATGTCATCAAGAGGCCACACAACCTGTCACATTGCACCACGTTCACAATGTGAAACAAGGAAATAATTAATCTGTCACGGGGAAAGAAACATTTGTGCTTCTGCATTAAAGTGATTCAGATCCACTTATCCTAAAATGAAGCATGATAATAGCCTTTTCCAGGTTACTTTTAACGATGCTGGGAACCACCCAGTTACATTTTCAAAATGAGTCCCATCTGTGTGGGTGGAGATGACGTCATTTAATTTGCATCTGATACTGACATTCAGGCACATTATTTCAAAACTGGTCACTGATCAGCTAGTTTGCATAATACCGTTTGTTCTGCCACACTGAAATTTAAAGGGACATTCCCTCTCCTGCTCTAAACATCAAGACTCTTCTATGCAGCTGGCTCAGGACTGCTTGCTCTTTCAGAACCCTACCCATTGAGACTCTAACATCAATGCTGAATTGACCCTGGAAAAACATCTTGTTATTGGTGCTTGCTTGGTAGTCTTGTGGCTTTTGATGGGAGGTTTGGAAGAAGAATTAGCAAGGCCAAGCACAGGTGCAGAGACCTGGGGGAGGAGTTACTAACCCTCTTCAGAGACTATATGGACTCTTGCTTCTTACCTGGGAGGAGTTGTTAGTGGAGACCACAATTTGCTCAAGCTACTGTCACTAAGATCCAGGTATTTCTGGACTTTGCTAAAAGTTGGGGTCAAGGCCATTGTTATATGCAGCATTTTGGTCTCCAGGTATTGAGACTGATCATTGCCACATCTCCAAATTCACTACTCCCCATAGTATCACTGAGGCTCTCCATTCTAGGATAAAGAGTCTCCTCCCCTCTTGGGACATTCTTCTGGCAGTGAGCATTGTTAAGAGCTCCCAGAACAATTCACTTCATAGAGTAGAATCAGTTTGGGATCCATTCAGTCAAGTCTCTATTATTTTTCTGTCCTTGCCACCACAATAAAGGTCATAACTTGCCAACTACACCCCACCCCCACACCCATCTCACCCAGGGGGCAATGGACATCAGCATGGGCTTCAAAAGAGAAAGTGACATTTTGCAGACAATTCTGAATTCTTTGATCTAACCAAAACAGTGGATTATAGAATGCAGTAAATCTGAATTAGTTAAGAAGTTTTTCTGAGCATACATTATTGAGGAATTATTTGAATGAGGTGTAGTAAATTTAGTGCTGACATGAAAATCTGTGGAGAATTTGACAGGGAAAAAGGTAGATCGGCTGGTAGGCTGGACAGACTGGTGGCAGTTGAAACTTAATCCAGGCAAGATTGAGGTAATGCATTTTGAAATGTCAAACATTGGCTGAACACAGAATAAATTAAATTTTAATTTAAAGATACCACATGGTATAAGACCCTTCCAACTCACCAGCCTGCATCATCCAAATACATTCTTGTGACCAATGAATGTACTAACCCTGAATGTCTTTGGAATGTGAGAGAAAACCAGAGTACCTGGAGGAAACCCATGCAGGTCACTGGGAGAAAATACAAACTCCTTACATACAGTGGCAGATTTGAACTCTTGTCTCTAGCACTTGCACTGACCATTACAATTTTCAACCAATTTTTAATCCATGCCAGTGTAATACCCTCAACTGCAATTTTCCACACCAATTTCTATGTAGGACCTCATCAAAGCCTAATTAATATCTAATGCACCACATCCACTGATTCTGCCTTTCATCTGATCTCCTATCTGTACTTTGTCTCTGTATAACGGTCAAATCCCCAACCCCACATGTTTTGTTTACAATCGGGAAACACTAAAGAAAATTAGAAAACTGGTGGATCAGACTGATAAAATATTGAGTGGTTCAATCTTGCTGAAGCGAGAGAGCCAGCCCGCAGTAAATTGCAGAGCGGATCGCTGGAGATGCAAGAAAGGCCATCTGAAGTCAGAAGTGTGGCGAGCAGGTAGCATCAGAGTTGGACTAAGAATCGGCCACTTCAGGCCCACGGTCACAGCGATCTTATTCGCAAGCTAGAGAAAAAATGAATTGCCTGAGGCTGCATCTGAACCAGAAAGAACTACAGGGGCTCTGCTGTGTTCTGGTGATTACAGAAACATGGCCACAGGACTCCTTTCCTGATTCAGTGATCCAGCTGGATATCTTTATTTCCATTAGGGCCTGGCAAAGATGCTGCTTCTTCAGGCAAGACTCCAGGAAGGTGTTCGTGCATTTAAATCAGTGAG
The DNA here is from genome assembly GCF_036971445.1 of Narcine bancroftii. Taxonomy (NCBI): domain Eukaryota; kingdom Metazoa; phylum Chordata; class Chondrichthyes; order Torpediniformes; family Narcinidae; genus Narcine; species Narcine bancroftii. Next base: position 52,472,315 of record NC_091470.1, on the reverse strand, counting down.
AACTGGTCTCTGCTGTAAAGATCCTCTGCTCAGCAAAGATGCTATCGAGTACCTGATGGTGAAATGCAGACCCTTCTACCTGCCCAGGGAATTCGCAGCCACATTGATTACCGTAGTTTACGTTCTGCCCTTGGCAAATAAAGGGTGAAGCAATGAAGGAGCGTTACGGTGCTATCTGTGAAACTTCAATCATGTCAACCTGGAAACTGTTCTACCACGGGGTGTTAATCACTGTTGTACTGCGATTGGCTACTGCCGGCTGGACATGCCTCCCATTTATCCCTTTGCATGCTCCCCAGTCTTTCTGCCATGATCAGCCGATGAGGTTGGTTGTAGCTTCAATCTACAGTCAATAAAAGCCTATCAGTTTCACAACTTCAGCGTTTTGTGGTAATTGATGGTGCATCAGACACTTTCAACAGCATGTCACCTTCACCACCAGAGGAGAGAACACCCTAGAATGAGTGTACACAAACATCCCTGGTATGTACAAGGCTGTTCCTCGCCCCCCACCTTGGATTCTCTGATTACATACCTGTGCTACTAACCCCAGTATTCAGACTACTGGCAAAACTGACGGTCAGTTCACAGGGAGATCAGGACATGGCCAGGAGGGGGAGGAATGGAAATGGGATCAAGTAGCACTACAGGACTGCTTTGAGACAATGGGCTGGAACTGTTTCAGGAAGGTGCCCACATAAATATCAACGAGTACACAAGCTCACTGACATGTAACATCAGCAAGTGCATTGCAGATATCACTGAGATCAAATGCTACACCACCAGGGTTAACCAGAACCATAGTTGGGCGCAGAGGTCCCTGCACTTCTCAGAGCTCAAGATGCATCCTTCAGGACAGGAGACAAGTTTGAACTAAGATCAGCCAGGGCTAAACTCTCCTATGCAATCCAAAAAGCAAAACATTGGTACGCACAGATGATCCATAGTCAGTTGTGTGACACTGGCGACACGAGGTGCATGTGACAAAGTAACAAAGCAATAATAGATCACAAGACAACCTTCCAAATCAATGGCAACAACACCTCACTTCCAAACAGACTGAACATCTTCTAAACACAGTTGATTGAGAAAGACAGGCTGACGCCAATGAAAGCTTGTTGTTGCCCCTGAAGAAAAGGCCCTTGTGTAGCCCCAGCTGAGGTGAGGAGAATCCTATTCACCATGATCTCACATGGCAGTGGGACCAGGCAACAGACGCAGTCGGGTAATGAATGACTTTGCAGACCAACTGATCCTTACAGAGATCTTCAACACATCACTGCAGCAGTCCATCACCCCCGTGGGTTTCAAAGCAGCCACCATCATCCTGGTACCAGAAGAGAACAGGAACAGGTCTTAATGACTACCACCCTGTGGCACTGACCTCCACCATTATGAAATGCTTCAAGCTTTTGGTGATGGAATGTATCAAAGCACACCTCCCAGTAATACTGCACCCATTTCAATTTTCCTCCTGATAAAACCATTCCACTGATGATGCTAAAGCCTTGTCCATCCACTTTGTCTTGACCCACCTGGAGAACAATGTGTCATACACCAGGCTGATGTTAATTGGCTTCAGCTCGGCATTTAATACAATCATATCCCAGAAGCTGTCCTCACTGGGACTCAACATCCCGCTCGGTAATTGATCCTGGACTTCCTCACAGAGAGTCAACAGTCTTTCTTTCGCGGCAGAACCTGCAAATTGGAGGAACAACACCCAATATTTCATCTGGGCCCTTTCCCATCGGTTGGCATTAATGTCGACTTTTCCAGTTTCCAATAGGCCCGTCACCTGCCTCTCTCTCTCCCTATTGCTCTCTCATTTCCTCCAGCTCCCCACTCCCTTCTCTCTCCATTCAGAGAACTATTCCCTCACCCTATCACTTCTCTTCTGCCCTCTCACCCCTATCCAGCTATGACCTTTTGCCAGTTGGGCCGAGCCTTCTCTGCCCTTTTTCATTTCTCTCCTCCCCTCCCTGCCCCCCCCCACCCCCCCACCACCCCCCCACCATTTTATCCAGGCACCTCTTTGTTGCTTTCTCATATCTTGACAAAAGGCTCAGGCCTGATTGTATCCTTTTGCTTTCTATGGACACTGCATAACCTGCTGAGCTTCTCCAGCCCTTTAGTGCATTGCTCTACAGTCACAGCATCTGCAAACTTTCCTGTTTAACACGAGATCACTGGCATTGCTCTAATCAGATGGAAGTTGCCTGTTTTTTTTCCCCCCCTCTCTTTTTTGAATTAGTGGGGCTAAATTTGCCAATCTCCCAACTACAGGAACTGTTCCCCAATATAAAGAATCTTGAAAGATGATGATAATCGCAACATTTTTTTCTGTTTCTTTGAGTGTGTTGGGATGCAGATTGCCAGGCCCCAGGGATTTATATGCTTTCACTTTCATTAATTTCTGCAGCTCCTTGAACTAGAGACTCATTTAAAAGCTCTCATGACTGGAAGGAGAACATGCGCTTTTATTAACTTATAACTGAAGGTAGTGTCTTACAGTGGTCTTCAGAAGGGCTCAGGGTTTAGGCAGGAAACCAGGATTATATATGGGTAGATGGAGGTGGAACCAGCTATCAGTATAACATGTGGCGGCCCGCAATTGTGGAGATCGAGCCGGCACATTGCGCGGCAGCAGACTTGCACAGAGATCGCTAAAGCGACTCCCATGACAATGAACCGGCAGGGGTAGAAGCTGGGGCAGCATCAGACCAACAGTCCTAAAATGGTGTTGGTCAAGCTGCCCAGTTAACTCAGCAGAAACAGGCTGGGGAAGAAGGGCCTTCATATGCATGGATGTTCCCATCCATTATTGTTGTTCACATGGATGACTCAGTCAATCAGCAAAAGTGGCAGGAACTTGAACAGTATTAAAAACAGCCTTTCCAGCCCTAATAAAGGAGTGAGCTTAACCTGCCACACTGTGTGTGTGTGTTTCTTTGTAGCAGTCGGCTACAATTGGTGACCCCGATGGTTTAGAAGGAATCTAAAACTAGCGATGGAGAATGAAGCAGCAGTCAGCGCAGTCGGCCTGAAGCTCCCGACTTTCTGGATAGTTCGACCAGCATGTGGTTTGACCAGGTGCAGGCTCATTTCCAGATTCAGGGCATCACAGCAGAGACCACCCGGTACTACCATGTGGTCAGCACCCTGCAGACTGCAGACAGAGTGGCCAACTTTATCCACAGGCCACATCAGTAGGCACTTCCACTGCCTTCAAAGAGCTATTAGCCAAGACGTTCGGACTCTCGCGGCAAGAGCGAGGATCACGTTTGCTTCATCTGGATGGGCTTGGAGACAGTTCCCCATCGGCACTCATCAACGAGATGATGGCCCTCCTGGGAGATGAGCAGCCTGGCATCATGTTTGAGTAGGTGTTCCTGGAACATATGCCTGAAGACATCCAACTGCTCCTGGCAGATGCGGATCTCACTGGCCCCCAGAAAGTTGCAGCATGGGCAGATATTCTGTGGAAACAGAAACAGAAGTGCCCGGCTACTGTGGGGCTCATAAAGAAGTCCTACAATCAGACCAGAGCAGTCCCAAGCAAGGAACAGCAGACGAGAGTGTCGGACTCTGGCTTTACCTTACCCTTAATTTAGTCTATGTGTTGTCTGAGTCCAGCGTGTTTTTTTAAATGAAGTGATAGGAGAAAATTCGGTTCAACAATCAGTTTATTACACAGCGCAAGAATAAAGCTTAACAGAGCTCTGGTTCAGTCATTAGTTCATAGGTCACCTGCACAGTGAACTATTCCCCAAGACTGACCTCTACTGTCCAGTCTCTATAACTGTTTATATAACTCAACCTTATCATACAGAACAAAAGTTGGCTTTCTTTGCTAGATTTTTTGCATAAGATTTATCACAAGTAATCTCCTGCTCTGCAGATATCTGGGGTGTAGAGCTCCCATCTTAATCCTCAAGGCCAGAATATCCTGTTTTGATCAGAAATCAATTCATATTTCTTTGTTCTCATTTGGCCATATTCTTCTGTTCTACTCAACACCTCCCTTCACCATGAGGTAAATATTAAATTGTTACATAGTTCTGGATTCATGTATACAAACTGAATAGTACATAAGCATATATTCTACATATTTTCTATGATTAATTAACCCCTATATTCCAACAGTCAGACCAGACCAATCCCAAGCAAGGAACAGCAGACGAGAGGCAGGAGCGAGTCCAGCGACAGATGGTGCTTCTACCACTGGAGATGGGGCACCAAGGCCTGCCGATGCTAGTCCCCCTGCGAGTTCCAGGGAAACGACAAAACCTGCAGTTGCTGTTGGCCATGATGGCTGGCCACCAAGAGAGCCTCCTGTACGTCTGGGACCACCTGTCTGGCAGATGCTTCCTGGTAAATAAAGGAGCAGAGGTCAGCATGATACCCCTAACAGGGTTAGACACTAGGTGCAGGCTAGCGGGACCCACGTTGAGGGCTGCCAACAGCAATAGTATACGGACCTATGGCACTCGTAGGGCCGAGCTGCAGTTCAGGGGCAGTCACTTCTCGTGGGAGTTCACACTGGCTGCAGTGGAACAACAACTCCTCGATGCAGAGTTCCTGCGAGTCCACAGCCTCCTAGTGGACCTTAAGGGTAAGCGACTCGTCCACATCGAGACCTACCAGACCATCGCACTGAGGGGCACTAGGTTTCTGGCAATGCATCTGGACTCCATCCACGGCTCTGAGGATGAGTTCTCCAAGGTGCTAGCGGGATTCCCGGCAATCCTTTCCCCTTAGTTTACAGCGGAGATGCCTCGACACGGCATCAGAAATCACATCCTGACCAAGAGCCCACCTCTCCATGCAAGGGCAAGTCGACTTCCCCCGGAGAAACTCCGACTGGCCAAGGAGGAGTTCCACAAGCTCGTGGAGTTGGGTGTTGTTCAACAGCCAGACAGCCCATGGGCCTCACCCCTGCACATGGTGCATAAAGCAACCATGTGGCGACTATTGCCGGCTCAATGAGACCACCACCCAAGACCGTTACCCCGTGCCACACATCCAGGATTTTGTAGCAAACCTGCACAGGACAACAATATTCTCAAAAGTGGACCTCATATGAGGATAACACCAGATCGTGATGACATCCCCAAGATGGCCATCGTCACTCCATTTGGGCTGCTCAAGTTCCTGAAGCTGCCATTCGTACTCAAAAATGTGGCACAGACATTCCAATGACTGATGGACGCAGTGAGCCAATGGCACTTTCGTCTACCTCAATGATATCCTCGTGACAAGTAGAACCCGACAGGAACACCTTCAGGATCTGTAGTCATCTGCATGAGTTGGGCCTCCCCATCAACCTGGCCAAATGCCAGTTTGGCCTGAACACCAACTTCCTGGGCCAAAGGATTACAAAGGACAGGGCCACACCACTGCCCGACAAGATAGAGGCCAAATACAACTTCCCGAAGCCCAGTACAACCAAAGGTCTTCACTACAGATAGACTCAAGCCTGCCCACACAGACCCAGCAGAACCCGTGGAGACACCAACACCTCGACGCAGAGGCAGGCCACAAGAGACTTTAGGGACTATATCTACGGACACTATAGGCTGTAACACCGGTTCTTGGGGGGGAGGGGTCATGTGGCGGTCCGCAATTGTGGAGATTGGGCCGGCACATCGTGTGGCAGCAGACGTGGACAGAGATCGCTAATGCGACTCCCAGCACAATGAATCGGTGAGGGTAGAAGCTGGGGCAACATCAGACCAACAGCCCTAAAATGGAGTTGGTCAAGTTGCCCAGCTAACTCAGCAGAAACAGGCTGGGGAAGAAGGGCATTCATATGCATGGGTGTTCCCGTCCCTATTTTTATTCATATAGTTGACTCAGTCAATCAGCAAAAAACGGTGTGAACTTGAACAAGTATAAAAGCAGCCTTTCCAGCCCTAATAAATGCGTGAGCTTAACCTGCCACACTGTGTTTGTGTGTGTGTATGTTTCTTAGCCGTCGGATACAAACACACCACCAGTGAATCTCAGTTCACTGTATTCACCCCTTCCTGCAGTGTTTAGGGTGCGTGGATGAAGACAGAGAACATTGATTCAGAAAACAAAATTCAAAAAATATACAGTTATTTAAGTGATCTGGGGGTCTGTAGATCCTGGTCTAGCGCCTAAGCATGCGAGGTCCTTGGGTCTCCTGGTCCCCTTGTGAGGAATGGATGGGGTCTCCGGCTCTACGGTGGAGGGGGATGCACTTTCCACCTGAACCGGATTCCTTGAGGCCTTGACTGAGAGTGACGAGAATCAGCTCTGTGGCTTATAGGGCACTTGAGGCAAGAGACCCTCTATTCCGGCGAGTGCCAGGGCCCTGATGGAGACAGTGTCCTCCCTGCCATCTGGGTACTCCACATAGGCATACATGGGATTGACGTGGAGCAGTTTCACCCTTTCTACCAGAGCGTCAGTCTTTCTTCTCCTCACGCGCTTCCTGACAAGGACTAGAATGGAATGGTGAGCCAGTTTGGGAGTGAAGTTCCCAATGCTGAACTTCTCTCAAAATTGAATAGGTGCTCATGAGGAGTAGCATTGGTCACTGTATATAGTAGTAACTGGATGGAATGGAGCACCATAGGAAGAACTTCCTGCCAGCGTGAGTCTGGAAGGCCTCTTAATTTGAGGGCCAGTTTGACAGCCTTCCAGACCATGGTGTTTTCCTTTTCAATCTGCCTGTTCCCTGGGGGTTGTAGCTAGTAGTCCTGCTGGATGCGATGCCCATTGCCAGCAGGTACTGCAGTAGCTCTTTGCTCACAAAAGATGAGCCCCGGTCACTGTGTATATAGCCAGGATACCTGAAGAGGGTGAAAATGGAATCTAGGGCCTTTATGGCTGACAAAGTGGACGTGTTTGGGCCTTGGATGGCAAACAGGAAACAGGAGTACTCATCAGTGATATAGAGAAAGAAGATGTTCCAGTTTGTGGAAGGGAGAGATCCCTTAAAATCAACACTGAGCCATTTCGAAAGGCCTGGTTGACTTAATCAGGTGAGCCTTTGTGGGGCACTATAAGTGACACTTGTACTCCACGCAGACCTGGTCATTTCCTTGACGTCTTCCATGGAGTAGGCCAGATTGCGCGCCTTGACAAAGTGAGCCATGCAGGTGACCCCTGGATGGCAGAGCTTATTATGCTGAGACCGCAGTTGGCCAGTGTGTTCAGAGTCGCAGCTTTCTCTGGATAAGGCATCTGGAAGGTCATTAAGGGCTCCTGGCTGATAGGCAATGTCATAACTGTAGGTGGAGAGCTTGATCCTTCACCTAGCAATTTTGTCATTTTTGATTTTTCCCCTCTTGGCATTATTAAACATAAATGTGACAGAGCACTGGTCAGTGAGGAGCATAAATTTCCTACCAGCCATGTAGTGTCTCCAGTGCCTCATGGCTTCTCAAATGGCTTGAGCCTCCTTTTTCACCGATGGGTTCCGGAACTCGTGGCCTTGCAATGTCCAATGAAAAAAAAATGCAACCAGCCTGCCAACCTGGTTGAAGGTAGTGGCCAGGGCTATGTCCCAAGTGTTGCTTTCCACCTGGAAAAGTACATCCTCGTCCACTGCCAGCATGGCAGCTTTCGTAATCTGGTTTCAGAGGTATTTAACTGCAATTTGGGCTTCAGCTGAGAGGGAAAAGAAGTGACTTTTAAAAGAGGTCAATTCTTATCAGCGTATTAAGGGATCCATTGGGCGTAATGTGAAAAAACCCCAGGCATCTCCTCAAAGCCTTTGTGGTCCTGGGAACGGGGATCGCTAACAAGGGGCACATTGTATCGGGGTCAGGCCAATGATGTCATTCCCCACCACATAGCCAAGGATAGCCAGATGTTTAGTCCTGAACACACACTTGCTTGAGTTTGAAGTGAGCTTCAGGGCTTTCACTGTGTGGAGAAAATTCTGAAGGTTGGTGTCATTGTCCTCCAGGGTATGGCCACAGTTGATGATATTATTGAGGTAGAGGAAGGTAGCCTTCAACCCATACTCAATGACCATTCTGTCCATTTGCCTCTGGAAGATAGAAACCCCATTGGTAATATCGAAAGTGACCCTCCAGAATTGATAGAGATGACCATTAGCCTCAAATGCCACATATAGACGTTCCTCAGAATGGATTGGCAGCTAGTGATAAACAGCTTTCAGGTCAATGGTGGAATAGACCTGATACTCTGCAATATCATTCACCATTTCTGCAATTTGAGGGAGGGGGTAAGTGTCCAGGGGTGTGTTCCGATTAATGGTTTGGCTATAGTCAATTATTAGCCTGGACTTGTTTTCCCTTGAACTCTCCACGGGCTGATGCTAGGTTCGATGATACCTTCATTGAGTAGATGTTGTGTCTCAGACTTTATATAAGTCTCAATCTGCTGTGCTGCACCTCCTGCTCTTGGTAGCAATAGGTTTGCAGTCTGGGGACAGATTCGGGAAGAGAGGATGGGGGTCGATATTTAGTGTGGAGAGACTGCATGTGGGTTCTGATTTTAGAGGCCCTCTGTTCTGAACCGTTATCGGGGGGAGAGGACCAGAATACTCCAAGGTCACACTTTTAAGGTAATATAGGAAGTCCAGACCCAACAGCACCGGAACACAAAATTCATCAAGCACATACAGGCATATTTTACAAAGTTGCCCCCCTTGATTGACAATGTTTTGATATGAATGGAGTGTGAATGAGACACAAGGAATATATGATAAATGGAAGGATACAACTTTAGGTTGTATTCTTGTACAGTCTGTGAGTCTATGAAGCTTTCAGTAGAGCCTGTATCGATTAGGCATCTAATGGAGTGTCACCATGGAGTTGCTAAGCTGGTGAGTGTCCCGGATCTGTTCTTTCTCACGAACATGGCTCATAGCCGTTTCGTACCTGCTCTTCTTGGCAAACATCCACAGATCTAGCAGGTAGTCATCGATGCTCCTGGCCATTGGTGACATAGAGCGAGTTGGTGCCTCACTAGGACTTCATTTTGCGACTTCAGATACTGAGCCTTCAAAGCGTCAATGACAGTGTCATATGTAGTGCAGTCCTTAATGACTGCATACACTTTCGTTCCTACCCTGGAAACGAGTGGAACCTTCTGAGTTCATCAGTGTGGAAGACATCTCTGGTCATGTTCAGGTAGGCCTGGAAGCAGTCTAGCCAGTATGTGAATTCTTCAGCCACGTCGGAGGACAGAGGGTCTATCAGTAGCATACCTGGCTTGAGCAGCACTTCCATCTTCTAAGGAATAAGCTAATAAAATTGTAGCATGAATAAAAGCTCTCACAACTAGAAGGAGAACATACTTTTTTATTAGCTTATAACTGAGGGTAGGATCTTACAGTGGTCTTCAGAAGGGCTCAGGGTTCAGATGGGATACCAGAGTTATATATGGGTAGATGGGGGCAGAGCCAGCCATCAGTATAACGCATCACCAGTGAATCTCAGTTCACTGCACAATCGCAACATTTTTTTTCCTATTTCTTTGAGTATCCTGGGATGCAGATTGCCAGGCCACGGGGATTTATAAGCTTTCACTTCCATTAATTTCTGCAGCTCCTTGAACTACTCATTTCCTTTTAGTTCTCCTCTTCATTAGATTCCAGGTTCCCTAATATTTCTGGGAAATTATTTATTTCCTGTTCTGAGAAGACAGAACAAATGCATGAGTTTAATTGTTCTTCCATTTCTATGCTCTGCATTACAAATTTTCCCATTTCCGATCGGAAGGAGCTTCCATCTGCCTTCCCTATTCTTTTCCTTTTTGTAGGCTTTTCCAGATCTGACCGACAGCTTTTTAATTTTAAAGGGATCACAAGCGGAATGTGATTGTTTTCACTGTGAGAGGTGGTTACGGGTCTTTCACTGACTGAAGATGATGCAAAAGGCCAGCAGCAATTGGAAATGTGTCACTGTTGACAAGTGAAGTAATTGTTGGGTTTGTAAAGTAAATGCTTTTGTGTGATTTTTGTTTCATTTATTGTGTGTATCATTCTAAAAATGTATCAGCACGCAAATGTCCTGGTCATGATCTTGGTCACAGGCTTTTGTTGATTAGCTGCCACAGCTCGTGTATTACCTTTTGTTTGATCCAGGACCTTTTTCAAACAGAGCTGAGGCTGGCTTTAAAAGGTTCAGGCTCAATGGGTTGTTGGAGAAGGTTGGGGGTGTAATACAGCATCGTGCCTCAATCCAGGATGCAAGGCAATCCCTTTCTTAGAAATATTTGAAGTGTTTCTACAATTCCAGCAAGCATTTGTCAAAGTTTCACAAGATAACAGGCTCCTAAGTAATGCACATCCACCAGGCTTAGCAATGTCTAGTTTTAACTTGGAAAAACAAGACAAAAATTAAATACTGGAAATTGCAATTGCAAGCGAAGTATTGGAAATGCTTGTTAATGTTGGGCAACATTTACCGAGGAAAAGTGTTAATGGTTCAGTTCAGTGGCTCTCCAGAAATATAAAAGTGAGCAAACCAGTTGCAGAGAGAATGAGGAAGGCAAGGTTGTCCAGGTTACATCGCTTTCAGTGCTCTCCAGTTAATAGATAAATTAGGGCAATCATAGATGAAAAAAAAACAAAATATGATGCTGGAAATCCAAACAAAGGTTGTGTTCTGCATCCCAAAGTTCAAGTGTATTATTTGTGTTTTCTCCCTCCATTTAGATGTCCTTTTTTAACAAGATATACAATGATACTAAAAGCATCGTGTTGCCTGCTATCCCTTGGTCTCAACCTTGTCACAAATATTCCCACTTGTGTGCCTACTCTTCTCCTCGCTGTATCTTTAAACTAATTGTTTTCTCACTTCTTTAGTTCTAATTAAGGGTTGTTGATTTGAAGTAGGTTTAATTTGCACAGCAGGATGAAAATGACATTGTGCTTTTGTCAGTTATTACAACCCACTAGGGGTCATTTTCCTCATCTAGTATATGAGGGTAGGATCTTACAGTGGTCTTCAGAAGGGCTCAGGGTTCAGATGGGATACCAGAGGGTATATATGGGTAGATGGGGGCAGAGGAGCTATCCAGCCAATATCATTCCTGCTTCAACCCAGTCACCTTGTGTAGCCCGACTTAATGCACTCTAGATACAAGTGAGGATAATAGCTGACAACCAATGGCCAGTAGACTCAATAGTCCTCAGGTGAATCTGAGGAAAGGCGGGAAAAACCAGGGTTTATTGAGATAGGTGAGGGTGAAGTCAGGGCAGGAACCAGTCATCTGAACAACACACAGACAGCGAATTCCAATTCACTGCATTCACCCCTTCCTTCAAAATTGAGCCTGTAGGTGAAAAGCAGAGACCATTCATTAAAAAAAACTTAGTACTTTACAAATATTTACAAATTAAGTCAGTTGGGGGTCTGGTAATTCTGGTTGAGCTCTGCAGTACTGGAGGATTTTAGGTTTCCTGAACTTCCTGGACCCCCTGTGGTACAGGATATGTGGGTCTCGAGGGCTCCGCTCGGGTCGTGGGGTGGATTGGTCCACTTCCTGAGCATTGTCCTTCAGGACTCTGAGTGGGGTACTCCTTGCTCATGAGCGTCGGATCCTCGGTTCCAGTGGGTGATTAGGTCTCTGATCGAGATTGTGTTCTCTCTTCCATCAGGGTTTGCCACGTAGGCATATGTGGGTTGGCAAGCAGCAGGTGCAACCTTTCGATCAGAGAGTCTGTCTTGCTCCTCCTCACGTGCTTTCTCAGCAGAATTGGCCCTGGTGCCATTAGCCAAGATAGGAGAGTAGTCCAGATGTGGATTTCCTCTGGGACCTAAACATAAGCTCGTGAGGAGTTGCATTGGTCACCATGCCGAGGAGCGACCTTATGGAGTGGAGCACTGTGGTTAGGACTTCTTATCTGGAAGGCCTTTGGACAGAAGAGCTAATTTCACGGCCTCCCATACAGTCACGTTCTCTTTTTAAACTTCTCCGTTCCTCCAGAGATTGTGGCTAGTTGTCCTGCTTGAGGCAATGCCCCTTACAAGCAGGTAGTGGCAAAGCTTTTCACTCATAAATGGTGAGCCCTGGTCGCTATGGATATAGCTGGGATACCTGAACAGGGTGAAAATAGAGTGCAAAGCCCTGATGAATGTAATGATGATCATTTCTGGGCTAGGGATGGCGAATGGAAAACGTGAATACTCGTCGATGATGTTGAGAAAGTACATGTTTCTGTTGGTGGAAGGGAGGAGAACCTTGAAATCCACACAGTTGTGCAAAGGGGCGGATGCCTTTATCAGGTGCGCTTTGTTGGGGCGATAGAAGTGCGGGGCTTGCACTCTGCACAGACCTGGCAGGACCTGGTCATTTCTCTGGTGTCCTCACTGGTGTAGGGTAGGTTGCATGCCTTGAAGAAATGAGCCATGTGGGTGATGCCTGGGTGGCCAAGCTCATCATGCAGTGACCGCAACTGGCCGATGTGTGCAGAGGCACAGCTTCCTCTTGACAGGGCATCTGGAGATTCATTGAGAGTACATGGCCTGTATATTATGTCATAATTATAGGTGGAGAGTTCTATCCTCCACCTAGTGATCTTATCAATCTTTATTTTACCCCCATTTTGCATTGTTAAACATGAATGCCACCAATCGCAGGTCAGTGAACAGTGTAAATTTTCTGCTGGCCAGGTAATGCCGCCAGTGCCTGATGGCCTCTACCATGGCTTGAGTCTCTTTCTCCACAGATGGATTCTGAAGCTTGTGGCCTTGTAGGGTGTGGGGAGGGTGGGGGGAAGCAACCGGCCAGTCCGCCTGGTTAAAAGTAGTGCCCAGAGCTACGTCAGAGGCATCACTTTCCACCTGGAAGGGTATGTTCTCATATTCCACATGTATGATGGCCTTTGTAAAGTAGCTCCTGACAGTCAAAAGCCACCTTGGCTTCGGCCAACAATGGGAAAGAGGTGGACTTTAAGTGGAGGCAGACTTTATCCCTGTAGTGAGGGACCCACTGGGCGTAGAAGTAGTCCAGGAACCTCCTTAAGGCTTTCATGGTCCTCAGGATCAGGAGGAATAACAGTGGGAATATTCAATTGGGGTCAGGGCCAATTATGCCATTCTTCACCGGGTAGCCCAGGATCGCCAGAAGTTTTGTTCGGAACATGCACTTACTGGAGTTCTACGTGAGATGCAGGGCCTTGGCTGTGTGGAGAAACCTCTGAAGGTTGGCATCATGGTCTTCCAGAGAGGGTCCATAAATGGTGATGTTATCGATATAAGGGAAGGTGGCCTTCAATCCATACTCATCAACCATTTTGTCCATCTGTCTCTGGAAGACGAAGACCCCATTGGCGATACCAAAAGGGACCCTCTGGAACTGATAGAGCCATCCATCTGCCTCAAAAGTTGTGTAGGGGTGGTCCTCAGAATGGATCGGTAACTGATGGTATACATTTTTCAGGTCAATGGTCAAATAGACCCGATACTGCACAATTTCATTTACCATGTCCAAAATCAAGGGAAGGGTACACATCCAGGAGTGTGAAACGATTAATTGTTTGACTATAGTCAAACTCTAGCCTGGACTTTTTTGCCCTTTCACGTCTACAACCTGGGTTCTCCATGGGCTGTTGCTAGGCTCAATTATGTTTTCTTTGAGCAGCCACTGTGTCTTGGCTCTGATAAATTCCCAATCCTCCACACTGTATCGCCTGCTCTTTGTGGCTATTGGCTTGGATTCAGGATTCAGGTTCAGAAACAGTGGGGATGGGGATGGGGGTGAAATCAATATTTAGGGTGGAGAGTCTGGATATGGTGTCCAACTTTTGGGACCTTCCATGCCGCACCGTGATTGGAGGAAGTGGGGCCAGTGTTTACTAAGCAATCAGTCAAATGTCTGTTTATCCTCACTTCCATCGTCAAGTTATTCATTTGGTGACGTATTGCCTGATCCATGATGACCAATGCCAGTGCTCCGGAAACTCTGTTACTCCCCATGTCGATGCTGACTCTTTCCTCTTGGTTTGCAGACAGACAAGATGGCGTCAACCATGAGGCGAGGCAAGATGGTCACCCTCCATCTTGATCCAACGATGGACTAGGTGGCACTAACCTTGAGGCGTGGAAAGATGGCTGCCGTGGCTCCCTGCGATTCTCCACTTCCGGTGGTGGGTCCCGCCACAAGGCGCAGCAAGATGCTGGCGGCGAACAGCATGGAGAGGTGGGGCCTGGTCCTTCAGGACTTGAGCAGGGGTAAAGCGATGATTCAGGGGTTGCATACGTGGTCGACCTCTTTGGGTTCCCTTTAGCCCGGCAGTCCTCCTCCCAGTGCCATCGCTTACTGCATCCAGCGCATGGAGTCCTCCACGGGGCATCAGGCATGGGGGTTCTGTGCCTGACCGCAGCAGTTGGATCTGGGGCTGCTGGGGTCACAGGTGCCCAATATCTTGGACCTCTGGAAGGGCGCTGCTTTCACCCATGAGGTCGTCAGCTCCCAATTGGGCCTGTTCGAGTGCTTTCGCCAGCTCCAGGGTACTGTCAAAGTCTTTCTTCCCCAACTCCAGCAGTCACTGCCTCACATACCTCAACCTCACTCCTCCAATGAGGGTGTCCAGGATTTGTCCCTACTCTCTCACCCAGGCCGTAACCGCTTCATAGTGGCATTTTCTGGTCAGGTCCCACAGTTAAAGAATAGAGTCATCCAGTGACCCACCTGGAGGCTGCCGATGTTGAGAAAGTCAGTGCCTCGCCAGCACATCATTCTGGGGCTTCATGTAGCAGGTCCTCAAGCCTTCTATGGCCAACTCTTAGGTAGCACAGTCTCTGATGATAGCGAACCCTTTGGGGCTGACTCGAGAGAGAAGTGCAGATCAATGGAGACCATCTGAGTTGAAGACATCTTGTGTAGCCATGAGGCAGGAATGGAAGCACTCCAGCCAGTAGGTGAATTCCTCTGAGGCCTCTAGGGACAGAGGGTTGACCTGGAATATTCCTGGCTTCAACCGAGCTTCCACCCTGTTTCAAAGTAAGCTATTAAAATTGTAGCACGACTGAATGCACTCAGAGACAAGTGAGGAGTGCAAACACACTTTTAATAGCTTACAACCTATGGCCAGTGGACACAATAGTTCTCAGGTGGATCTGAGGTAAGGGGGGAAAACCAAGGTTTCTATTGGGATAAATGAGGGTGAAGCCATCCATCTGAATAACACACAAACAGTGAATTCCAGTTCACTGCACCTTGCAAATTAATTGTTGCCTTGTCCCTCTCTAGTTTCCCTGTGAAACCATTGGCTGTCTGGCCTTATCCAGGTAGAAAATTCCTGGATATTCTTCACATCCCTCAACAACCTCCCACCCCCACCGTATCACCTTAAAGCAACGTTTCTTAGCTCTTGCACCATCTTTACTTTGTTCATGTTAGTTAAATCAATCTGGTGTGTTTCTATTAAATTGCATTTTACACTCCCAGCCAATAACCCAGCTTCTCCAGTTAACCTTGCTGGAACTGTTCTTGTAAAGCTCAACAGTAGCCATCACCCTGGAAGCACTCGTTAGGTCAGACAGCATCTGCCAAAGTGAAATAAAGTTAATTCTTCAGGTGGACAATCTTTAAACATTTGAAACGTTAACTCTTCTCTTTCCATGGACAACTTTTGTGTATATCCATGATTTTTTCTATTTCAGATTCCCAGCATCTGCAGATTTCAAATCTCTGATGCACCTTCAAGGATCTTCACATCTTTCCTGAGGTGTGGTGAACAGAATTAGTTGTGATATTTTAACTGTGACTTAATTAGAATGTGAGGTTCAAATAATTTATCTGTTTTTACTGAATTAGAATATCCCTTTTCCTCTGCCAACTACTCCAATGATCTGCTCTCATACCTTCTATTCACAAATCCTCACTGCTCCTGCATTACTCTTCATATCTCTTGTTCAGTCCCTGTGACTTCTCCCCATCTCTTCTGCTAAAGTCTCATCACATACTTGCGTATATTTGCTGCTTTAATGGCCTTTTCCTCTAGTCCACCCAGCTATGTCACATTGCAGTAAATTGGTGTCATCCTTGCTGCACTTCCAAATTGGAGTCTTCAGTCAGTGGATCAACTGCTGATTGGGTGTGGATGGGGATGCCCTCGTCTACCATCTTCATAGCTGGGAACCAACCATTACTGTCCTTAAGCTTTTATTGCTTCTCCACATTGGGTCTCAGTTTAATCTTTACTTCATGAGTTCATACTCTTCCATGATCTCTCTCTTGCATCAGTTTCCAATGTCCTCTAGCCGTGGACTTCTCTGGGATATTTGTGCTTCACTGATTCTGGCCACATACCATCCTTGAATTTAATTGTCCCTCTATCAATGGCTTTGCCTTCAGAAGCCACAGCTGTATGCTCTCTGGAGTTTACTGCTTTAACATCCCCAGGATAGAAATTTGTTTAATGTGATGCCTGCCTGCTTTGCGCTCATACCTTGATGAAGGGCTCAGGTTTGAAACTTTGGTTGTATAATTTTGCCACCCGTAGATCCTGTTGAGTTTCTCCAGCACCTTTGTGCATTAACTACAATCACAACATCTGCAGTCTTTGTTTCACTAAAAATGTGTTCATTGATATGCATTGAAGTTTGGCTTCCATTCAGTTTAGAATTAAATGTATTACTGGACTGAACTTAGTGCTTAAAAAGGGACATATTTTAACCCTCCACCTCTTATCTTTGTAATACCCACCTGTTTCATTAAGCTTTACTCTCTATTACTCTCTATTACTCTCTTGTAGGCCTTGGAATCGAATGGAGAATGATAAATTGCTATCATGTTATGCCCTGTTAAATGCTGTATAACTACATGTATTGTTGTGGGGTGAAATCTAATGGGTCTACCCTGCCTTCTCCACTTTAGTATCAGAATTATCACTTGTAAATCCTTCTGGCCTTTTGCTTGTCCCATCTGCTTCAGTAATTCCTATTCCAAACTTTGATTTTGGCCTTTGTATCTAGTGCTGTTCCATTCTGATTTTAGATGTTCTAGTTAAACTGTTCAAAATTCTCTCTTTCTATACCCTTTTCATTTTTCTTATTTTCCCTGACATTTGAAAGCTCTAATCACACTTTTGATCGTCTTTCTCATTTCTGGTGCGGCTGAGGAATGCAAGCTTGGATACTCTGGACGATTTCCATTAAATGCAATTCTTTGAAGTGACGTAATAGAA
The DNA here is from genome assembly GCF_036971445.1 of Narcine bancroftii. Taxonomy (NCBI): domain Eukaryota; kingdom Metazoa; phylum Chordata; class Chondrichthyes; order Torpediniformes; family Narcinidae; genus Narcine; species Narcine bancroftii. The sequence goes on along the minus strand of NC_091470.1, from coordinate 52,455,172 downwards.
AATTTCATTTTGTTTTTAATCTCAGACAATTTATCTCCTTCTTTAATTCATTTGATTAATGATAAAAGCTGCTTTTTGCCCAAAATCACACCAGGAGTTCAGAGAGACCCCATTGATAATGTGCAATTTGTGCTGATTTGGAGATATAGGCGAGTCAAACAAGCTTGCACATGGATCTCTCCATTTGGAGATTTAATCACATTAGCTTAATCTCCAGCCCTGCTCTCCTAATATTTTTTTTGGAGCTTGGTTATTTAGTATTTTCACTTTAATATGTGGGAAGGCTGTCCGAAATAAAAGGATATAGCTACCAGAGAACTCGCTTTCTTTAATAATCTTGACATTATCACATGAACACGAAATTGACCTCGCAGCCCCATGATCCCCCTTTTGAAAGCTGGGGCAGTGTTCTTGAGGCCGGAAGTCATGCACAGGAACTCAAAGAGCCCAAATGGGGAGATGAGAGCTGTCTTGGGAATATTGTCTGGGTGGAGCTGTATCTGATGGTAGCCACGTACCAGATCAATCTTGGAAAATACCTCCGCACCATCCAGGTTTGCCACGAAATCCTGGATGTGAGAGATGGGGTTCCGGTCAGCTGTTGTGACCTTGTTAAGATGGCGATAGTCCCCACAGCGTCCCAGCCCCCAGAGGTTTTGGGGACCGTGTGAAGTGGAGATGCTCATGGGCTGTCTGAGTGAAGTACTATGCCCATATCCTCCATCCTGCGGAACTCGTCTTTGGCCAGTTGGAGCTTGTCGGGAGCATCCTGTATGGAGTGGCGGTCCAGTGGTGGGGATATGGTGCTACACCCCATGTTTGGGGCTGGCAGTTGTGAACTGAGGAGTTATGATCCTGGCATATATTCGTTGTTGGAGAAGGTCACTGAGCCGAGGTGGGGTGTAGTCAATTTGGCATGGTGCAAGGCGATTGATTTGGACGTCTTGGAATTGATAAGACATTGTCGTTTCAAATCGACCAGATGGAGTGTGCCTAGAGGAAGTCAGCACCCAGAAGTGGTTGTGAGATGTTGATGGTGGTAAAAGTCCACTTGAAATGGTAGGAGTTGAAGTTTGGCAGGATCATGCGGACCCCATATTTCCTGATGCTGCTGCTGTTGGCGGTGGTCAGGGAAGGCTCTTTCTTTCCTGACGAGTGTTGATACTCGAGGGAGGGGGCAACACACTGACCTCTGTTCCCATGTCAATGAGAAAACATTTCCCAAAATGACCATCCCAGATGTAGAGGAGTTGATCTTTTTGGCCAGCCACTGTCACCACTACTGATGGCTGGCCAAGCCATTTCCCAGATACGTGCAGGGTGGTCAGCATTTGCGGGCCACGGAGCCCCATCTTTGGTGGTCATAGCACTACTTGTCCTTACTGGTGCTGTTCAAAGTTGACGTCACTGTCCCCCTTTCCATGGAGGCTGGGATTGTCTGTATCACCTGGTGAGGCACAATACATCTGCATGGGCTGCCAGCCATCAGGGATCAGTGAAATCATCATCTGAGAGAAGGCAGATGTCCTCAAGGATTTGCTGAGGAAAACCTGTTCAAAGAGGAGGCAGGTCCTGGGACAAAGCATCAAGGCAAGTATTTTGTTCATGAACGTGGATGGTTTGTGGTCATCTCACCCATCCAAGAGCAGCAATTTTGTGGGAGAGACCGAATGTATGTTTGAGGATGATTTTGATCCCTTTGTACTTGTTGTCTGATAGTGGTTGGTGAAGGTAATCGATGATGCACTCAGCAGCTTCCTGGTCCAGTGCACTAACCACTTTGTGGCATTAGTAGTTATCTGGCATATGTGGAATTGGACTTCAGCTTTATCAAACCATACTTGTGTATGTGATGTCCAGAAGGTAGTCAGTTTGAGTGAAATTGCGATCTGTAGATCTGAATCATCTCCTTCTAGCATTTTACAATTCAAAAGAGGCCATTTTGGGTACAAGTGCTAAGTTTAATTGTTTAACAATTCAGTCCAAACATTAAGTTTAATAATTCAACAGTTCAGTCCAGATGTCGTTATTCATGGTCAAAAGGCGAGCCGGCCTGACAACTCGGAGAGGAAAAGCAACTGCCCAGCCTTGCATTGCCAATCTGCTGCTTTTACCCCATCGCACCCTGGTCTCTCATGGTCTCCTGAGAGCCCAAACCACTGAATGATGTAATGAGAACAAAGTGGCGTGATCCACCACAGTCTGAACAGAGAGAATTATTTCATCAAATAATCGACATTCTTGATCAAGTGACCATTGCTGTTTATTAAATTCCACCAGTCAAATCAATTACTATCCCTCGAGCAATATTATTCTTCCTTTTTAAACCCAATAATTATCCAAGAAGCTTAGCTTTTCAAGGGCATTTCTTTCATACATTTATACCAAAAATGGCAAGATCCTTCAAAATGATCCTGTGGGATAATCTCCTTCTGGTGAATAATGAAATCTTTACTGCAATGAAGGATGAATATTCTATGTGCACTGGAAAAAGTATCACTAGCTCTTCAAAGACTCACTCAATAAAGTAAGAATGTTTCTGATAATTAGAACCCTTTTGATCATCCAGATGAAAGGAATCATTTTCTTCTTGAATGGATCAAAGTGATTGCATTTGAAGTCTTTTCTTTCAACCCCTTCAGTTACAAAACTTAATTAACTGGGGTTTGTGAGATCATTATGTTGTGACTTTTCACCAAATCTGTGCTTGGTGCTGCATCTGTTTGAAGTAATTGAACAAATGAAACTATGGGACACAAACTGGATTGTACAGCATATCTCTATAGGACAAGCAAATGGTATTGCAAGAGCCAGGCTCGAAAGGTACTCCAATCCCTACTCATTAAGTATCCAGAAATTAGCCAGTGCGCCAATTGAAGCTGGCATCAGGGCATCAAACTGTGCATGTAATGGGTCTAATAGGCCTAATGCCCAATTCATTTTTCTATTTAAAGCTGCTATCAATTCATCATCCCATCTTTCCATCAAATTTTCCAGGTGAAAAGTCCACACCAGTAGTCTAATAAGGGTCTCTTAGAACTTGATAGTTGAATGTTGAATTAATCCACTTTTATTTGCCTGGAGCCAGAGGACTTTTCACTCCTCACTTTTTTTTGTAATTCTGCTATTTCTCTGGATTCCCCATGGGTCTTATATTGGTGCCAGTGACTCAACCAGCTACCTTTTGAAATCTTCAGGACTGGTACATAGTCTCACAACTGATGTCTCCAACATACTGGTTATATCATGGAACATATTTCATGTGTTTATTAGTTTGCTCTGGTGATTCATAGCTGCTATTGTGTTTGAGCTAGTGTTGTCATTAACACGATGAGCATGTTATAAAATAACTGAATTGCCCTCCCCCAAAAGTCAATTAATCTATCTAATTTCAGAATGTAGTGTTCATGAATAACTCACTGTATGCCCTCCAGACAATAACATGAGAAATACCTAGTGCAGCTTAATGTTCAGTGTAGGATAAACAAATGGATTTAGAAACTGGATTTTACTCCTTCAAATGCTTCATAAAACTATTGAAAATTTGACAATTGAATTGCTTCATTTTCAATTGTACAAGTTTTGGGGTGATCTTCAAGAGAAGGGCAAGGCACAATTTTTATTTGTGTTGAGTCTGAAGGCAGCATACATCAGTTCTCATTCTTGTGACAAAAATAGAACAAGAGAAGATAGGAAATCATTAGTTATGCAAACTTGTTGTGCTGGCTCATACCATTTCAACCTATCTGAATGACCTCCTTCATGTTTTTGGAAAAGCACACTAAGGTCCAGAAAGCAAAATTACCTGAAGAAAACCAAGAAAGTTCATTGGATTGTGTCATTTGAAAATAGCCTTGTTCCACTGCTGTTTTGTGAGGAGTGTTCAGAGAAAGATGTTAGTAATTATTGCTTTGTACAATGTTCCAACAGTTCAGGAGGGAAACATTCAAACATTCCAGGCCACCTATATTCAAATGTTAGGACACACAAGAAATTAGGAGCAGGAGCAGTTCACCAAATCCCCTACAATAAATCATGGCTGATCTGCCCCAGGCCTCGTCATTTCTGAAAACAGTCCGTTATCTTCTGCCTGGATAGTCTCCAAATCAATGGTAGGGACACAGCATTTTCCAATTTCAAGTGATCCAAAATACCAGCCTTCCTTCCATTTATACACCCCATTTCCCCTGTCCTGGTCACCCACTTTCTTCCACCTTCCCCACCCGATTCCACCTGCCCACTTTCATTCCCCTGTCTGGTTCCACATCATCTTCCAGTCTCTATCCCTCCTTGCAGCCTTCCCTCTCCCACCTGGCTCTATCTGCCCCCTATTTTTTCCCCTTTTTCTACTTAACTCTCCACATTTCATCCACAAGTCACCATCTTCCAAGTCCACACTTACTCCTATGCATCTAGCTCTGTCTAGCCATCATTTCCCTCCTCACTTTGTCTTCTCCATACTGGCTATCTCCCCTCCACACCCTGTCCTGATGCAGAGTCTCGGCCCAAAATAGTGCCGTTCCTTTTGCCTCCTCAGATTCTGTTCCTTCATCAGTTTGTTGTTTTGTTCCAGATTGCATATAGTATCTCCAAATCACCTTTACCAGTATCTCAGTTCTTTGCTTTTTCAAAAATAAATCAACCTCCTCTTTCAATACCTGCAGTGTCCTCTGGGGTAAAGGACAAGAAGAACTTTGTGGCCATTTGTTTGAAGAAACTTCTGCACGCTTTAGTTTTAAGTGACTTCCATGATATCAATATCTATTTGTTCAAGACTCTCCCACTTGGTGAAACATTTCAACATCTACCTTGTTATGCCCCCTTAGGATTTTGTATGCTTCATTAAGATAATTCCTTGTTCAAGATTCTCCCAGATATATATTATTTAGCTATTCCTGATAGAATAACCCTTTTATCCCAGGAATTGGCCAAGTGAATCTCTTCCGGACTGTTTCCAACCTTAATGTATACTTTCAGAAATGAAGGAACCAAATCTGTTCACAGTACTCATGATGTGGCCTCACCAACCCTTTAACAATGCTTGACCATTTTTAAACACCAACCCTTTTACAACAAAGGGCCAATGCACAAGTTGCTATTTTAGTTACTTTCTGAACCTACATGCTATCCTTTTGAATTTTATTCACAAGAACACCCAAGATCCATCCGCACTCCATTCATTTGCAGTTTCTCTCTCTATTTGAATTCTCTTATTGAAATGCATGGCATTTTATTTGCTACCACATTTTGCTTGGTAACTTCATTTTTTTGTGCCTTCCCCTCTGTTGGGGGAGAAAGGAGACTCTATTCATTCACTCAGTTATCTCCATAACTGTAGCTTTTATATCTAGCTTAGTGGTGTCCTTTTCACACCAATGAGTTTCAAACTTCTTTGTTAAATCTCTGCAGCAAGACCTCGTGGGAATCATTATTGAATGCAACTGCAAACTGCACATCCAAGATTTGCAAACATTCCTTCAGAGCTAAACAGACGAAAAAAGAGCTTCCTTTCAATCTGGAGCATGAGTCTTTCAGAAACTGTTTGCATACTCAATTTTGTGAACAAATGCTGGCCTGTCTCCGTGCTCTCCATCTATGTGCACAAAATACTCAACAGAAGGGCTTGCCTTGTAAAATCCAATCTGCTGAATATTTATCCCTCAACAATCTCAATAAATTGATCTACTTGTTAACTCATTGCTGATTCTGGGACATGGCTGAGGGGAAAATTGGTTCAGGCATTTCTGAATTAAAATAGTGTCTGGACTTCAAAAAGTACATTGTTTGGAAGAGTTCTGTTGTTATGAAGGGAGATTCTAAACACTTGATATTGATGTTACTTTAGTGCACTGTCAATTTAGGTATTTTTAATACCTAAATATTTTTCCTAATATATTGAGGTACAATAAGCAGTATTCTGTACTCTTCTGGGCATTTTGTCATTCACCTATTTGCAATTGATATATATTATTTTGTGATACCTAATATGTCCAGTTTGGAGAAAAAAGTTAGAGATTTAATGAGATCCTTAATGTATCTCTTTTGATTGTCTCAAAATGATTCCAGTACAATGATGCAAGTTGAAATATGGTGGCTATGGCCAAACTTGTCAGACTTACTTTCCACATAGAATTTTAAGGTTTTTAAAATTCAGGTGGTGTCAAGTCAATTAACTTTAAATATTTTTTTCTCTGGCAGTTCCTGCCATGAAAGAAGAACAATCAACATGATAAAAAGGTACTGAATTATCCATCAAAGTTGATTCATGATGCAAAAATAATAGAATCCCAACTTATTGTGTTCATGAACTCCATGCCAGGTTTCTCTGGGTGTTATCCAATCAGCCCTTTTTGTTTACTGTTTTTAATTTGGTTAACCTTTTTCCCTGAAATAATTTATCCATTTTCACTTTGAAAACAAAAACTAAACCTATCTCCACCACCCCGCTCGGGCCTTGCATTCCAGGTTGGAAACATTTGTATCGGAGACATCCATGCTGCTCTTGAATATCAGTGTCCAATCTCCCTGGTCTGTCCTGAAGTTTTTTTTTAGCTACAATTATAATATTTGAATAATAGTTTTTACCATATTGGTAAATTGGCAGACTTGCAACTAAATGAACAGAACAAGCCATCCTGACAGGAACTATTTTTTGCTTTTTACTTGATTGTTTTAGATCATTTCAAGTTGCACCTCAATCTTTTCTGTTCCCATTTTCTCTTTTAATCAAAGTTCCCATTGCTGAACCCATTCCACTAAATGGCTTTTTGCGCTCCAAAGTCTAGTGTTTGACTATGCACCTTGCATACCATCAACCTTGTATTTGGAGGTATGAACAGGAGCTGCAAAGCTGGTTTTGCTCAGGCTTGCAAAGAAGTGACAAGCAGAAGATCTATAGACAAATGTTACAATATGGCATTGAAATAGCGGAACTGGAAAATGATTTCAAACTAAAACAAAGGAAAAGCAAGTTTAAAGTTAATCTCCATGCTGAAGCTATATATGGAACAGACTTCTAGGAGAAAATAAAAGGGGAAAAAAAATTAGACACCGAGGGAGATGAAGATATTTTTGAATGGATGAATTGATATGCTTCACACATGTTCACCAAAGACTTTTGAATGACTTAGCCTGGTTTTTAACCTTGGTTTCCCAATCAAAACATTGTCAAATGTTGAACTGCATGATTTTGGTGAAATGAATAGAAATAGTCAAAGCTCAATAAAATAGGATGAATGAAATCTATAGCCCTTCCATGAGAAGGCCACAGAAATCCTAAGTTTTAGTCCTACATAAAACTGAGCTTGTTAGCTCTCTGCAAATTTATCTTGACTCTAATATCTCGTATCTTGCTGAGCCTTAGCATTTCAGAGAGACATAAAATCTTTCATGCAATGCTATCTGCAAAGAAATCTCATGTAGTGATATGTAACTCAGTTTAAAAAAAAACTAGGCAATTACCAGATGGCAAGACTCATGCTTTGAATTTAAATTACAAGAGGGAAGAGAACTCCATGGAACAATGAAACAAATTAATGAGGTGAATAATTCATGGTGTGGGAGAGATTTCAGTTCCTTAATTTTCATTTTCCAGAGTCCTTGGAGCAAGGAGACAACTTGTGGTGACAAAAGCGAAACCATTTCAGAAGTTTAGATCCAATCATTTGGATATTTTGCCCTCTGGCCACTAAATTTATCCTGTTTACATTCTTAGTAATGCTATATGAAGTGAACAAAAAAGATGAAGGCCACAAGCTGGTCTGTCACTTCTGAGCAGATCAAGTCTACTACTATTTCCCATCTGCAAAGCAGAATCACAGCAGTCAGTGATTGATAGAGGCTTCCCATGGGAGCTAAAAGACATTTTGCTTTGAACTTGAGAAGAGTATATTGGGTGATAGTGGAAGTGTAGAACACTGTGTTAAGTTTTCATTTATTTTGTCTGATCCTATTCAAATGTGATAGGGATTTTGTTTGATTCCTTCCTAGTTGTGACCATCCTGTGTTAAATTCCGTAGGCATTCAAGCAATACAAGCACTCTTGTGTGCAGGGAAGCCCAACCATCAACCTATGAATCCATCAGGTGGGAGAGGAGGCATACAATAGAATGCACCAAGCTTAGATACACAAGCCAGGAAGATTCGAACTCTAGGTTTTGGAATGGTCTTCCATCCAAAGCTTTCAAAGTGACATCACAAGTGGGCAGAAGCAGAACATCATGCGGCAGAAAGCCTTTCGAAGGAATGATCTGGCAAGGGCAAAGGAGGCTTTGGGAAAGAGTGGGAGGGAAGTAGATTTTCTCTGTGAAGCATGCAGAAAAGTTAATTTGTTCCTCTAATGGTGAATCTTTGCCTCATGGTAGGCACAAGACCATTTTGTTTAATATTGCATGTTCTGTTCTACTGACAATAAAGGAATCTTGAATTTTGGTTCGAAAGGAAATAAGCAAACCATTAACCTTTGACCCTAGATTTCTGGAAAATCACTGCAGGCTCCTTGATCAAGCATTTAGTTAAAACGTGCTTTGACAATGAAAGGAGGCAATATCAATAAAGGACAAGTCTTGGATGACATGGAGACCATTAAGAACATTCTTTGAAAAGCAGGATTTGCTATGCTGACCAGTCAAGTGGCAACCAAAAAGAGGTAAACATCTGAGAAACACAAAATCTGCTGGAATCTTAAGCAAAGAATTGCTGGAGAAACTAAACAGGTCAGACAACATCCATGGGTAGAAATGGTCAGTCAATGTTTCAAGTTGAAATCCTTTATTAATGATTTTCCTAATTTTAGGTAACCCCAAACCCCAGCTGATTCCATTGTTTCCATATCTTGACCTACTCCTGTATTAGTTTTATTATCTCCCTCTAACTCGTCTTTATTCAACGCCACCACTCCTAATACTTTCTCCTTTACCTCTGGTGCCATTTCCCATGCATTCTGACCAATATTCACTTCTCCCAGCTTCTTTCCTGCTTTATACATGTAATTTCATCTATTCTGGCTTGGGCTTGATAAAGAGTTTTGACTCAAAATGTTGATCAATCACTTCTACCCATGGATTCTGAGTGCTTCCAGCAATTTTTTGTTTGCTCAAAAGTTGAACAGATGTCTATTTGACAACAGGACAATAAATAAGACAAATATTGCACTACAATAGCTGCATAATACAAGAAGAGAAAATGTCCTTTAATTAAGCATCTGCTTTTACAGAGCTGGGAAACCAGAATACAAAGAAGGGCAACAAAAATATTTTTGAGCATTTAACTTGGGGCCATCTGAGCCCAGTGTATCATTTGGATTAGGCTATGGCTGAGTTCAAATGTTCCCATTTCTCTTTAAACTTTACATCACCCCAAATAAAATTCTGGATTTGGACTGTTCCTAATGGACTTTCTTTCATTCTAGAACATCTGAACTGCTCTAATTTTTTGCGACATGGTAATCCAGCAAGGTAACTACAGTGGTAGTTTTGGGTAGCATCTGCTTGTCTCCAAGACTTCTGCTATTGCTAAGTGGCCAGAAAGAGTGGCACAGTTAGTGTAGTGCTTGGTAAACCATATTTATAGAGACATCAACTCAAGTTGGAATCCTGCACGCGTTCTCTTCATGTCTCCATGGGTTTACCCAGGCGCTCTGGATCTTTCCATGCTCATAGGATACATAGGGTTGGTAAGTTAATTGGTTGCATTTGGGCAGCGTGAGCTTGTGGGCCTGATGGCCCTGTAACCGTGCTGCACCCCAAATTAAGAAAAATAAAATGAATAAAGCACAAAATAATCTTGTTACTTAATAAGAAGGTTGCCTAGCAATGAGGTGGTGGTTTTAAAGATCCTAATGATCCTGAGATATTACAAGTGAGGTGGGCTTTATTGTATCAGCACCAAAAGGTGGGACAAGAAGAGCTGAAAGCTGCTGTGGCAGAACCATGAGCACTGGGGACAGTCCAAAGAACATAAGTCAGAAGTGATGACTTCAAGCTAAATAATAGATCCAATCAGAAAGGAAGTCAGGAGAAAAGACACTGATGAAACAGAGGCACAGATGTGGAGCCTTATGAAATAATAATGCCTGTGTTATGAAATAATAGGAACCTTAGAATGTAGGAAGCAGCAACTGTCCTGCTTGAAGCCATGATTTATGTTTGTGTCATGATTCATGCCAATATTTAATTTTTAGAAACAAATATGCAACATTAGCATGGTTGTAGCTGTAGATAGTCAGGGAGAAATCTTCTGAGATTTTACTATTTATTAAACAATATTTATTATTTTTATATATGAATGCTGTGTAAGTATTGCTTGTCTGTAATGTGTGTTTGCGTGGACTGGAGAATGCTGTTTTGCACTTGTTCAGTTGATAATAATAAACAAACCTGAACTTGAAAATTATGCCAAGTTAATAATTGTAGTACAGAATGCAAAATCAGATGTATTTGAAGCCTAGCTGGGCACTGGAATTGCTAATATTTGGAAAAGATACTGCAGCAAATAATATCACATGGCAAGTGTTTGACTTTAAAAGGCTGAGTAAATGTATTTTTTATACAATTAATAGTTGTGTAAATGAGTAACTAATCCCAGAACATTTTTTTTTTAACATTTGTTTAAGAGTTAAGTACTGTGAAATAGTGTTTGGAGCTTTGAGTGAAATCTGAAACCAAAAGGAGACTCCTGGAAATGCCCAACCAATCATGTGGTGTCTGTAGAGAGAGGAAAGATGAGTCAATAACTGGCACCTTGTCCTAGTAATTAACGGCCAATATACCAGTTAAGGTTCGAATGTGAAAGCTCCCTAATTGGCACACAGGCATCAAATCACACCGGGGATGGATCACCCAGGTAGGTTGTATCATTCCCCCGGGTCATCTGATGCAGGTGTGCCGATTGGCCCAGTGGGAAATGGACATGAACTATCTAGGGACAAAGTAGTGACATGTTGATGATGTTTTTGCTTGAGTGCAGGAACGTGAAGGAAACAAAAGATTAAAAAGAAGGTACAACTTTTCTGATCTTTATGAATTTATAAAAGACTGTGGGAAAGTGGTATAAAACACAAAGCCGCACAATTTATAAAGACCGTGGAAAAGAGCGATGGCCAACCTGCCCTCCTAGAATTCAGTGTGGCATAGAAAAGGCTGTATACACAGAGAACTCATGGATGGCTTTCTCTGCTGCACAGAATTCTGCGAGGGCAGGTCTGCCATCATTCTTTCCCATGGTCTTTATAAATCTTCCGGCTCTGTGTTGAATATCACTTTTTCAAGGTCTTTCATAAATGTATAAAGATTTATATTGGTCAGCACAACAACAGGGGCCGAAAGACTCACATCATTATCGTCGTCGTGGCTACCCCTTGTAGTTGAGGATGATGGCCTTCGTTCCATTGATTTACAGAGTGAAGACTAATGTGCGTGTATTTGTTTAATGTGTACTTGATGTTGCACTCCAAGAACCACATGATACTTCAGAAATCAGCCAACTAATTCCAATGACATGGAAACCACAATGATTGGAGTTGATGGATTTGTTGCAGTCTTCGTCCACCTTCACAACTGTTAAGTTCAGAGCAATTTTGTCTGCCTCTTCCACCATTGAGGTCTTGGTTGGATTGTTCTTTGTTTGAGACCTCACCCTTGACCTTACCACCATGGATGACCCTACCAGGAGCATAGCTCCAGATGGAATCACTTGCGGGATCACAGGAGGACACAAGCTTCTCCACCACGACAAGGTGACAATCTACGGAGAAGTCTGTGCTGTACATAATACTTAATTATATTATAATTAGACATGATTAATTTTGTTTAAATACAATATAATAATTCATTGCTCAGGATTTAGGGCAGGTGCACCATCGCTCAATGTGTCACTCACCGGTGGAGGATAGACGCCGTTATCCCTGGGGATGCCTGGTGAGGATCAGTTAACAGTGGTCCATTGTTAATGGCTTCTTTAACCGGTTCACTCAATGACCAATTTACTGGTTAGTCAGTGTAAAAAGGATTAATGTTATGGTTTGAGAACCTCACAGCAGAACTGGTCAGTTATTAAAAATCATTGAATTCAGTTCAGGCAACTCCACTTTCTGGCACTTTGGGTGATGCAACCTTTAATAACTCCCATTTACTCATTGACCAGAGAGCTTTGTTTACAGCTTATCCCCTTATTCAGTCTAGTTTTACCCGTTTAAACCCTTATGCAACTGAAAGCTTCTTTTGCTTCCTTCCCAATTCTGATGAAGTTTTTTAGCCATGGATATAGTCTGACCTGAGCATTTTCCCTTTCCATGTTTGTATCCAGACTCTTCAATTCTGTTGTGAGGTTATTCATGTGCATTATCAGTTTCCCACTCTCTGTGGACACTGCCTGAAATACTGTGCATTTCAGCATTCTACATTTGGTTCCAATAATACCTTTGATTTGTATTTATCAAGTTTTTCTATTGGTGCTCTTGCTTAAACTCTCATGGATCTACCGACCTGACAATTCCATTAATAGGGATTCTTGCTTCCTCTTTTCAGGGATAGAGTCCCTTAGTCAGGTCAAGAAGCCTCTGTGCAAAGAGAAACAAAGTTGGTAATTTTGACTTGGCAGTGTGTTCCACAATTAAACCTTTTTTGGCTTGATTTGGGTAATTTATTAGAATGAATAACTGGAGTAAGATTCCCACAGGATCCAATGTTATTTTTACTGGGAGATGTTGAGGGATTAAACCTAAATCAAAACTGAACATGGATCAAGTAAAATTTGTTCAAATTGCCTTGGCAATAGCTAGAAAATGTATTGCTATAACTTAAAAGTTGAATATTGATTTGGGAATGCATAGATGACATGCAGAAGTTTGGAATTGTATTCCACTTGAGAAAATTACTTATAATTTAAGAGATAAATATACATTTTGTGAAATATGGAGCCCATATTTACAAGCTGTTGGCATTAAAATTTAAATGTATCTCAAACATTCCCTTTCTCTTTTAGGTCTCTGTTAATATTATTGTTTAAAAGTATCGGAAGTGAAGTACTCCTGCTATGGTTTTGTTGTCCCTCTTCGTTTTCTTTTAGTTTGTAGGGAAAGGGAGGTGGGGGGGGGGGGGGGGGGATTTATAGGTCTTTTTTTTTTCTTTCTTTTGTATTTCTTTACCCTTTTTTCTTTTTCATAAAATACCACATGTATTTGGATCACATTTGAAATATTGTAACATGTTTGCTAAGTGGTTTTATTTTAAATAAAAGAATATATATATATATATATATATATATATATATATAGATATATATATATATATCTATATATATATATATATATAAAAAGAAACAGTCAATATTTCACATCCAAGACTTTATTATTTCAGTGGATCATATTCCAGGTTGACATTTCTGGAAGGGAAGTGGCATTGTAATCAACAGTAAATAAAAAAACAATTAAAATACTGAAGCTGGATATCTGAAAAAAAATCACTAGAAACATTCAGCAGGCGAGGTCATTTCTACGGAAAGAGAAACAGAATCTAAGTTTAAAAGCTGAGTACTTTCCGAATTCATTTCATCTGATGAAAAGTCTTTGGCCAGAAGCATTAACTCTATTTCTTTCGAAGATGCTGCCTGATCTGCTCAGTGATTCAAAGGTATCTTGCTTGTTGGTCTAACACTATTATTTGCTGTCTGTAAGTAGCAAAACCAGAGTATATAAGCATTGTGATCTTGTTGTAGATACGCTGCACCACAACTGTGAGATTGGATTTACCATGGAAACAACTCTTGAGAGAACAATTCATTGCTTTCTGAAAACCTAAGTCATTGTGGAATCTGTGTGCCCAAGATCCTTTGATGTTTTGCCCAAGTCTCTCTTTGTCTGTGGATATAGGATACACAGAAGGTATCACTGCTCATTTATGTTTGGTTGTCAGCCAATATTGACACAGTCAGTGGTTGAAATCTTGTCTGGGAACCCTGGCAGATTTCACCACTCCCATTCTCTATATCCTAGGACCAATATCCTAAGAGAGTGACATGGTTAACGCAACAAACCAGTGACCCAGGTTTGAATCCGGTGCTGTCTGGAAGGAATTTGTACTTGAGTCTCCATGGGTTTCCTCTGTGTGCTCCAATTTCCTCCCACCCTTCAAAACGTAAAGGGGTTGAAGGTTAATTGAGCACAATTGGCCGGCATGGGCTCGTGGGTCAGAAGAGCCTGTTACGGTGCTATATGTCTAAATTTAAAATTCAAATTTAAGATCAATAGAACTAGTTATCACATTCTATCTGAGATTAACTGAGGTTAAGTTTTAAACTAGTTTTATGACTCCACACGAGACGACTATATACCAACCTGCAGTCATGGACAGGGGGAAATTGCCCTCTTTTCATTTGTTTTTGCTCAATACATTTTCAATACAAACATTTTGTTTAGCATTGACCTGAGCAAGACTAAGAATAACTGTTATATTATCATCTATCTGGCTGCAAGAAAATCTTGAGGGTATTTAAACTTTTTTTTTCTCTCTCTCTGTTTTCCTTTGAATTTGATAATATTCAACATACTATGTGAATCCTGGAAATGTGTTGCCTTGATTCAAAGTAGTGAAATGTTGACATTTTTGAATTTGTCATGCATCAGTGTAATCCTATTTGAAAGTGTTCTATAAGCTGTGTGTTATCTCCAGATAAACATGGTTCTCTGCTCATCTATCAACATAAGATAAAGAAACTCTGCAGAGGGGAAATCAGTGGGACATTTGATCAGCAAGAATCCTTTCAGGGAGCTTGTTTGGTTTTCTGGGGCTTTGCACTGAAACATGTGTTCCTTGAGCATCTACATCAGTAGAATATGAAAGCACTCACACTCTACTTGCAAGACATTGTTGATGCAAAATTTGTTACTTTGATTTATCATTGTCTTTTCACTGCAACCACTGAATGATGACATTTTATCTTAAATAATTTTAACTGGTTACATCTCAAGAGAGTGATGCTAATTTCCCTTCAATCAATCCCCTTAATAAAATCCAACTCATGGACCCAAACAAATTTTAGAACTATGTGTAATAAGTCTATGTATATGTGTTTAACACATCACCCCACCCACCCACCTGCCTTCAACAGCTTCCTGGCCCTTTGTGGTGGTACACCACCGGCTTACTGCACGGGGCAACCTCTGTACCTGCAGGAGTGTAAGGGAACAGGACAACACCTGGCCGGCTGTCAATCGGTCGGCCTGAATGGATCAAGACCCACCCGGTCGGGTGTCAATCACCCTCCGGGATATAAGCCTGTGGCGGCCTCCCGAGGCCTCACTCAGAGTTGCTTCAGCCACAGCCAGCCTGGTTCTGTGGAAGTCTTTGTGGATTAAAGCCTGTTGTACAGTCTTTATCTTTGTGAGTGTCTGATTCTGGCTAACAGTGCACCACACCCTTATCCAACTGTTTCCAAAAATCTCCCTTTCCTTCATCACCTTCACCAGCCCCAAGTCTTTTGACTCCTTTCATTAGATTTCAGATTTATTGTCAGAGTACATACATGACATCACGTAAAACCCTGAGATTCCTTTTCTGCAATTGAGGCAGAAAATAACTGAACACAGAGTATGCATGTAAATAAATAAAGAACTGTGAAAAGATAATGAATATAAATCAAATGGCTGCTCAATACAGGGAGAATTTTAAAAAATCAATGAAGTGCACAAGTAAGAGTCCTTAAATGAGTCCCCCTGATTGAATTTGTTGTTGAGAAGTCTGATGGTGGAGGGGTTGCACCTGTTCCTGAACCTAGTGGTGCGAGTCTATGCCTCTTTCCTCTTCATCAAACTCTCTACCCCTACAATTCATTGAAATAGCAGTGGGAAGGAAAAAAAAACTACTGATCTCTGGAATTATCTGTGATCCTTTCTGTAAATTTTATCCTTCATCTTATTTTCACTTTAAAGACCTGAATCAGATTATGATATTTTAGTTTTCTCTAGCAATTCTTGGCTTTGGCATAATCCAACAAAGGTTCCTTGTGGTGATTTTGTAAGATGTGACATTCCACCTTTAGCAAGTCCTTCCAACATTTTGAGAAATGCCATTTTTTTCTGCAGAAAATTTCATCTTATTTTTTTCTGAATTTGCTGCTGACCCTGGTCAATTCTCCTTCAAAGTTCTTCTCCAATCTCCCAGGAACTGTGTACACATTGAAATTTTGCTGCCAATTTTGAATTAAATCTTATTGATCACTGCAGTGGTTGCCTGGGTCCAAGGAACAAAGGGATTGCAACAGAACAGCTGAGCAGCAATGAAGCATTTAAGCTTGTGAATTCAGTGGAAATTGCTATAATCATAAGTGAATTAATTTATTAATTAACGTATCCAAAGAGCATGACGAGAAGCCATAATGTTGGATATATATCTGAATAATGTGAACAACTAACACTGTAATTGCACCATAAGTTCTTTTATCTGAAATCATTACTTTGCTTCATCCTAATGGAAGAATGTTTCAAACCTCTATTTGTGCCGTGGACCGCTTAGGTCATTTGTGAAGATGGGACGTAAGTGGTGATTTCTGAGACTTCTTAAAAACCATCCAAGTTTCAGCTGCAGCAGGACAGAATTAGAAGGTTTAGTAAAATTATTGTTTTTGAGAGAGTGGAAAAGGTTTAACTGATACTATCGCCTCGATGGTAGATAAGCAGAGACCATAGATTTATGGCAATCGGGAAACAAATAGGACAGAAGAAAAGTATAGATCTACCTTCTCAGTGAATGGTTATGATCCAAATACATTGTCTACTTCCACAGTGGAAGTAAATTCACTTATGACTTTCAATGTGTCATTTTAAAAGAAAGTAAACATTGGAAGACATTGGGGAAATTTAACAGGGACGGGATTAATTGATCTCCCTTTTAGAGAGACTTTGCAGATAATTTGATCCCAATTACCATGGATCACAAAGTTCCAAGGCACAACTGCATCAACCATATGAACTGAGTCAATGACTAGAAAGGTAGCATTTGAGTTAATGACCGAGGAGCTTTGTTCATAGGTGAAGTTTGGAGAATGCAGAGGATCTTCACAATCCCTTGACACAATTACATTAATTTTTCAGTGCCTGTTGCTTTGATTTTATAAAGGCTTGTTCCCTTCCTGAATCACCTCACAAATTCCCATCGCCTGAGACTGGTATGATACAGATGTTCATCTCAAATTTAAATCACTTGTGTGCCTGCCAATGCCTGACCCAGTAAGGACTGCTTTGAAAAATAGACTCTGATATATACACATTAAATTTACTTGAGCCAAGACCTTCCATTGTGAACAGTTAAAGATAGTATCCAAACTATTTGACCTATTAAATGCTTTTCAGTGATATTGCAAAATGAAGAACCTCAAAGAAAGCGTTGAAGTGTTGAATCATAGGATAAACAACTGCACTTCGAAGTGTTGGCTGCCAAAATAGTCTTTACTATCTTTCCAAGGATACATTCCTCAGACTTTAACTTTTTAATAGCTTGCATGCTCTGTTCTGATTGACGGATAATGTTGGTTAACAATTTTTTAAAGTCAAATACTTCAAAAATGTTGTACAGCTGAAAAAACCTCTTGTTTCTTTGTCAGTCAATGCTTTGTTCAATAATAACTGCCAGAATCTGTCAGCCAAAGATTACAGAGAATTATAAATATTTCAGCAATCCAAAGGTTAAATCTTTTCTATTGTAATTGGAAAAATATAAGATGAGCCTGTATTAAAACTAATGTCCATTGTAACAAAGAATTTTTGTTGGTGACAGCAAAAAAGGTATGAAATACATGCCTGTTCTTTAATGTTAAAGTTAGGAAATTGAACTAGCTACTGATATGGGATGTATTGTTCCTCCTCACACTTACAGGTCACATCAGAATCAAAAGGGTCAAACTTGTTCTTAAGGGGAGGTACCGGTAGGTAAACAATCCCACTGAAGAACATACGAGATATTTGGTTTCTGAAATGAGGTTCACAGAATATTTGAAATAGCAGTGAAAGATGCAATCTGATTTTTTGAGTCCATCCAGATTTCTACAAATGCAATGCAGCTAATCCCTCCCTCTGTCCTTTCTCCGTGGCCTGTGAATATTCTTCTTTGAAGTATGATCATGATTTAGCTGCAGAAGGAAGTTTACAATGGGCAATAGGGAAATTAAGCAAATATGTGAATCAGTCTTCAGGGAAGAAGACACAAAAACCTTGTCAGAAATGCCAGCTAAAGATGGGTCTAGTGAGCAAGAAAATGGAAATTAGCATGAGTAAACAAATGTGGTGGCTGCCACAAAGCTATTAAAGTGCCAGTGACCTAAGTTCAAATCTGGCACTGTCAATAAGGAGTTTCTACATTCTCCCTGTGTCTGTGTGGGTGCTCTGCTGTCCTTGTGTATGCATCCCTAGAAACTGATGTGCCGGTGGGGGGGGGGGGGGGGGGTGGCAGAGAGTAGGGGGTAGGCAACGGGGTAGACAAATTATTTGTTGAGAGAGGATTCGAGTACAGGAGTAAAAAGATATATTAGTGCAGACTTGAGGGCCTTGGAGTACTGCACTGGCAGAATTCTGTGAAATTTTGCTCTCCTTCCCTAAAAAAGGATGTACTTGCCTGAGAGGGAGTGCAGCAAACAATTACTGGACAGATTTGTGACATGTGAATTTGCCTAACATGGAGAGATTGAATACACCAGGCCCATATTCTGTAAAGTGTAGTGGATTGAGAAGTAATCTCATCGAAATTTTGGGGGGTTTTTTTGTGCAGCCGTAGAGAGTTGTAAATGCAAGTAGATGAACGTAAACTTTGTGAAGCTTCATGATCGTATTGCCAACACTGACCCATGATTGAAGGGCATGCAGGACTGGTAACTCATGTACACTATTGGGTCTATTTTATGGATTTTGGGCTGCTGATCGTGAAAATCATCTTAAAATATCCCTTACATATTTTTTTTTAGATTGTCGGACTCTGGCTTTACCTCACTCTTAATTTAGTCTATGTGTAGTCTGAGTCCAGCGTGTTCTTTGAATGAAGTGATAGGAGAAGGTATTCAGTTCAACAGTCAATTTATTACACAGCACAAGAATAAAACTTAACAGAGCTCTGGGTCAATTGTTAGTTCATAGGTCACCTGCACAGTGAGCTACTCCCCAAGACTGACCCCTATTGTCCAGTTGGCTCAGTTTATATAGATCAACCTTATCATACAGAACAAAAGTTGGCTTCCCTTGCTAGATTTCATTATCATACAGAACAAAAGTTGTCTTCCTTTGCTAGATCTTTTTGCATAAGGGTTATCACAAGTCATCTCCTGTTTTGCAGATATCTGGGGTGTAGCACTCCCATCTTAATCCTCCAGGCCAGACTATCCTGTTGTTTTGATCAGAAATTAATTCATCCCCAGATATTTCTAATCACCATTCTGTCCCTGTCTGGCCAATTTCTGCTGTTCTCTTTAACACCTCCTCATGCCTTAATCTTCCTCCTAGACTGGTTTTCCATTCCCTTTGTTTCTTGCAGGCCATTCTTTGTTCTGGTCTGGCCTGTGTCTCCTGTGCTACTCACCACCTCCTTCAGTTTGAGCATTCCTCCTAAATCGTTTTATGCATTTCCTCTACCTGTAGTTTTGGAGTAGACAATTTTGCTCAGCCAACTTTGCTCCATGCTATGATTGCCACTTAATCACATTCCTCTTTTTCCCTGACTCATGCAGTACATTTTCTTTCTTTGGCTTGGCTTCGCGGACGAAGATTTATGGAGGGGGTAAAAGTCCACGTCAGCTGCAGACTCGTTTGTGGCTGACAAGTCCGATGCGGGACAGGCAGATACGGTTGCAGCGGTTGCAGGGGAAAATTGGTTGGTTGGGGTTGGGTGTTGGGTTTTTCCTCCTTTGCCTTTTGTCAGTGAGGTGGGCTCTGCGGTTTTCTTCAAAGGAGGTTGCTGGCCGCCAAACTGTGAGGCGCCAAGATGCACGGTTTGAGGCGATATCAGCCCACTGGCGGTGGTCAATGTGGCAGGCACCAAGAGATTTCTTTAGGCAGTCCTTGTACCTTTTCTTTGGTGCACCTCTGTCACGGTGGCCAGTGGAGAGCTCACCATATAACACGATCTTGGGAAGGCGATGGTCCTCCATTCTGGAGACGTGACCCACCCAGCGCAGCTGGATCTTCAGCAGTGTGGACTCGATGCTGTCGACCTCTGCCATCTCGAGTACTTCGACATTAGGGATGAAAGCGCTCCAATGGATGTTGAGGATGGAGCGGAGACAACGCTGGTGGAAGCGTTCTAGGAGCCGTAGGTGATGCCGGTAGAGGACCCATGATTCGGAGCCGAACAGGAGTGTGGGTATGATAACGGCTCTGTATACGCTTATCTTTGTGAGGTTTTTCAGTTGGTTGTTTTTCTAGACTCTTTTGTGTAGTCTTCCAAAGGTGCTATTTGCCTTGGCGAGTCTGTTGTCTATCTCATTGTCGATCCTTGCATCTGATGAAATGGTGCAGCCGAGATAGGTAAACTGGTTGACCGTTTTGAGTTTTGTGTGCCCGATGGAGATGTGGGGGGGCTGGTAGTCATGGTGGGGAGCTGGCTGATGGAGGACCTCAGTTTTCTTCAGGCTGACTTCCAGGCCAAACATTTTGGCAGTTTCCACAAAGCAGGACGTCAAGCGCTGAAGAGCTGGCTCTGAATGGGCAACTAAAGCGGCATCGTCTGCAAAGAGTAGTTCAGGCACATATAAACTTATTAATTAATCATTTCTTTCATAATGTTTTAACCCCTAGTTTCCAACAAGATAAAATATATTTTTGTGGTTTCGTATCCTATTTTGTCGTTGAAAATTCATTTACTGCATTCGCATTTGGACTCCTTCCCTGCTGATCTTGGTGCAGTCAGTGACAAACATCGTGAAATGTTTCACCAGGACAATGCAAACATGATAAAGTGGTATCAGGGCAAGTAGAATCCATCAATGGTGGCCGACTATTGTCAGACACTGACACGAGAGACATCAGATGCTGAGTACAAACAAAAATCAGTGGGAAATCATTTTTAGGTCAGTTGAACTAACGCAATGTGTCAGCATCATTATGAGATTAAACAGGCCAAATTCAAAATTCTAAATTAAAGGTTAATTTAATGTTTCTCCGATTTTCTTTGTGATGCAGCAAATCTGAAATTACCTGTGTGTTCAGCTTGAAGTTATCTATCATAGTCCCCTTTTTTTTTCAGGAAGCAAACCTTTTGGGGGAAAAAAATTGTTGTCCAGTGTTATTTGAGGTGGGGATAGGGTAGACTGCAGCAAACTACCCCGCTCACCCCCCCCCCCCCACCCCCCATCAGAGATAGAAATAAACAAAAACAGAGAGATTTAGGGCAAGACATTCATAGAGAATATGAGGGTCACCTTCTTCACCCAGAGAGGGGTAAGAACACAGAATACTTTGCAGAGAAGAGCATTGACAGTATTTAAGGGAGTGCTGAGATGACCATTTTAATCACTTATGGAACAGTGTCACAGGTCAGTGTGAGCGAGTTGACCTTTCCAGTCTGAATTGTTTGACACTAATTAATTGATGTTGCATGCAGGGAATTTCCTGCCCACTTGTACTTTTGGTGGAAGCTCGATGAAATTTTATTTAAACAGAATTTCCAATTTGCAACTTGGGTCAGGGAAAAGTTGAAAGACATTTTGATTGACCTCCCTGCCCTACTAACTACAGAACAGTGTGGCCTGAAAATTCTTTCCACTCTCGCAATCTGCTGAAGATTTTCTTTGTCTTATCCAAGCACTTTCCTGCATTTTTATAGATTTGCTCCTGAACCTCTCGTGCACCTACTACTTCAGCAAGTTTTGTCACTGTCAAGGGGGACCACAAAGTTACTTGAAGTGAAGTCATGTAAAGGCAGCCCATTTTTGGCCCTAAGAGGCTTAGACATGCATCAGATGTGGTATTTTTCACTTCTTCAAAATTCTGGAATAACTTGTGCCTTGTGCTCAGCCTTGAGAGAGCTATTTCTGGGCTGAAAAAGATAGAAAATTTCAAAGGCTAGTTTTATTCTTTTTTCATTTGGCTTCAGATGTTACAGTGCACAGTATATTAAAGACTATTTCTTGTATGTGATGTACAACTGTTTTCAATGCATCACAAACCCCCATCCAGGCTATAATTTATACAAATATATTCCTGAGTGGATTTGTTGGATTCTCGCAGATCTTTATGGTTAATTTGTGATTGGTGAATCTGTGTCAGATCATTTAACCCGAGTTAGATTTCTAATATTCAAACATTATCTAGCTTCTCTTTTTCATACCTCTCTATTTTGGAGTCAACTTGTCATTAAATTTGCCAGAATTAATCTGAAAGATCAAACATTGCTCATTATGTCTCTGGAACGTCAGCCGAGATTATGTATTCAATTCTTCATTTGATCAAGAAACATCTGGCTGAGATGTGAAATGTGACTAGAGAATCAAAAGAAGGGATTTGACTTTGCTTCTAGAAGCCATCAACTGAGCTTGACTTCCACTCGAGATTAGAAATTGCACCTAATATATTATGTAACATTGCATCCTTTTTCCAAACAGTAAGGGCACTCAAGTTAATAGAAATAAAACAGAAAACTGTAAAAAGATAATAAAGTCAGAAAATGTTAAAAGTGTAGAATCAATCAGACAGCACATGAAAATGAAAGGACAGGTTATGGTTTGAATCTTTTACTACTATCCACATTGAAATATTGCTGCACTGGTGCTTTTGAAACATGAAAATCTCTGGCATGAAAGACAGACTGGTGATCATGGATCGATTACACCAGACATCTTGTTAAAGTTCAAAATTCTAATGGCATGTACAACCAGGTACTTTTATTTGTTGAAATAATTTATTTATACCTGTTTAACTCAGAACATGATGTATTATTCTGCTAGTATTCTATTCCAAGCATGTATTTTTTTGTTTAAAAGTAAGTATCACAAAGTCTTATAGCAATTACCTTTCACATGAGGTTTAAATCCAGGCTGACATGATCATTTTCTGTTTGCAGGCTATCAGGCTGATGCATGGGTTTTGTTCTTATCTGACAGCAAAGATAGAATTGGTGGTGAAAGAACATGAGAACAGTCGATAAGTCATCGTGTAATCTCCAGTATGCAATCTATAACAAAACCAAAATAAAGATCAACTCTGAGAGTTGCTTCAACATCTAAACATCAATATAATTACAAACGATTTAAACTGGAAAAAAGTAAAGGCCAGAATCAGAAGAAGAAATTGCTTTTTTTAACACACCAAGTGAAACAAGAAAGTCTGCAGATTCTGTGATGGAAGTTAATACACAAAAGTTTGGGAGAAACTTGGCAGGTCCCATAGTGTCTATAGGAGGCAAAAATGTTTGACCAATGTTTCAGGCCTGAGCTTTTTGTCAAGAAGCAGTCAAGGAGGAGCACAAGCCAATAGACAAGAGGCCATAGGTGGACACGGACATGACAGAGTATTGATCTGGAGAGGAGGTGGCTCTCTGAATTCAGAACTGGAGGAAAGGAGACAGAGGGATTAGAAAAAAGAGAGATAAGAGGTGGGAAACAAGGAAAGAAGACAAAGGTGATCTGGAAAGAGAGAGACAGATGGGGGCCAACAGAAACTGGAGAAGTCTATGTTAATGCTATCTGGTTGGAGAGTACACAAAAACGGGATATGGCATGTAATTCCTCGAATTTCCAGGTGGTCTCATTTTGACAGCGCATGAGACCCTGGACAGACATGTCGGCATGAAAATGTGGGGGAATTGAAATGGGTTGCCTCTTGGCTGTTGGGCTTTGCTCCTCTCCCTGCTCTTTCCTCCTTTCTCTCCCCACCTTTGTATTTAGGTGCCTTCCCACTTTTTGCTAACACCATGACGGGATCAGGTCCGAAATGTTAATTTTATATCTTTGCCTCCTCTGGATGCTGTGGGAACTGCTGAGTTTCTCTCGCACTTTTGTAACACACTTTGTAAGAATGAATTAGAAATTAACCAAAGAGGGACATTTTGGGAGAGGTTTTCCAAAGCTTGGTGAAATAGATAGGACTGCCTAAAGAAATCTCTTGGTGCCTGCCACATTGACCACCGCCAGTGGGCCGATATCGCCTCAAACCGTGCATCTTGGCGCCTCACAGTTCGGCGGGCAGCAACCTCCTTTGAAGAAGACCGCAGAGCCCACCTCACTGTCAAAAGACAAAGGAGAAAAAACCCAACACCCAACCCCAACCAACCAATTTTCCCTTGCAACCGCTGCAACCGTGTCTGCTTGTCCCGCATCGGACTTGTCAGCCACAAACGAGCCTGCAGCTGACGTGGACTTTACCCCTCCATAAATCTTCGTCCGTGAAGCCAAGCCAAAGAAGAGGAAAGGAGAAGATAAAAGGGTTTAGAATGGAAATGTCGCATCATGGGGCTTAAGTGGCTGAAGTGGCAGTGAGATGTGAAAGGAAAAGTTGGCAGAGTGGGGCACATGGGGGCTACTGGGGTGGACAACATGTGGGAAAAGTTGGAGTATTGGAAGTACGAAGCTAAGAAAATTAAACCCTTAGGTGAAGGTGAATTGTGACCCAATACCTAGTTAACGTGGACAAGTGATGGTGAGCAGAGAGTGGTAGAATCTCCAGCATGGAAGAAGGTGACACAGCCCACACCCAGTGGGGTTTTGGCCTGAGAGTGAATTCAAGCAAATGCTATTGGATAAGCAGAACTCAAGTCTTGGGGGGGCGGGAGTGGGGGCATCTTTGGGGAGAGTTGAAACCCATTTACATGAGAGATTAAAAGTACAAATGAATTGTTATGTGACTTTGAAGGCGAGATAAATTTTCATCATGAAAAAAAAATCGGCAAAGGTTTCTGGAAGGCTTCTGAGGTGTGGATAGCGTGATGGTGTTACAGGGTTGGGAAGTTTATGCATAGGTGGGTCCTGAGGCTGAGGTAGGAATACATTGAAACTAAGCAAACAGGTGTTTAGATAACCACGTGCCAGCTGTATAATACGCAGCAGCACATTCTGAACTTCTACCACTGAGCACTGGACCCCACAGGTCAGGAATATTTGAGTTGGAGAGCTTCAAGTTCAGATTTCAATTTATTATCGCATGTCCTGAGATTGAGTAGAAGTCTTTGTTTTGCATGCTATTGGGGCCTGGCAAATTTAAATTTACAAAAAGAATGGTAAAAGAACTGTACCAAGGTTCATCCTGACAATGGTCAAAGTCAGTGTCTAAAATTTTAACATAGCAGGCAAATCAAATTAATTCCTGCCGTGCCAGGAGGAGCTGGCTTATTGGTGAAAGAATGCGATCTATGTCTCTCTCTCTCTCTCGGTTGAAAGGGGGTGGGTGTGTGTGTGTGTGGATAGTGTCTTCTTCCCCAAATTTTAATTAACAAATGCTTGTTCTACAATGTACTTCACAGAAGGGCAATGGTAGTAACACCAGCAATTCATTTGGAGTTGTGTAGCTCCAAAAATTCATTTCTTGAAGGATTCAGGTAATGCTACAAAAAGAATGCTGCATAACTTGCTGAGTTTCTCCAGCATTTATGTGTAAAATATGAATACATAATCTCCATGTTCAAAATGTGGTTACTTTTGAGAGGGCACTGTATAAAAGGGATAGATTATTGTTAACCAATGAGAGGATTTTGTATGAACATAAAAAGCAGACGCACAATTGTTATTCATTGCCCCCAGTAATTTTTCAGGTGAAGAAAGCTAACTAATTTTGCATTTCTGATGGTGCATCATTTGACTCCCATTGCAATATCACAGCAATTCTCTTTCTAGGCCACATTCAGCACTACTATTTTAATTGCAGCTTTTCAGTCTAAAACTTTTGAAATTACTTTCTACTTCTGGAGGCTTAATGCAGTATTTGTCTTCTGTCAGGAAAAATCATTGGTGCCCTTTGATTTGTAAAGTCAGGATACTGGGCCATCAGAAAGTTGACAACTTGCTTCAATGCATCGAATTTCTTGTTTATTTTTATTGTATGACAACATTGTTTGACTGGTTTAATGTATCCTAGATTTTGTACTTTAAATGGACGGGAGGGGGGAGGTAGGGAGGGTGGGATGGGAGGGGGCGGGGGGAGAAAATGGCACTGTATATATTTGAAAAGGAAAAAGTATGTATCATGGTTAATGTGGTTTATGGTGTGAAAAATAATTTTTTTTTTAAAGTTGTAACGAGGCAATTATTCATGTTTCAAAGATTTTATCTGGGAATGTTTTGCTCTTCCTACTGATTCCCCTAAGCAGCATGTCTGCTGCATGCATTTTCTGGGTGTCCCTAACTAAGCAAACTCAAGCCGCCTTCTTCCTGGATTGGAGATCACCTGCAGCTGTAAGGTGCAGATCCAACCAGCCAACTGAATTTGTATGTCAGCAAGAATCTACTCCCATTACATACAGATACCGTGGTGATTAGCACAATTGACCCAGGATTAAATCTGGTGCTGTCTATACATTCACCCTGTGTCTGCGTGGGTTTCCTTGGGTGCTCCATTTTCCTACCACCCTCCAAAATGTACGGCGTTGTAGGTTAATTAGGGTGAAATTGGGTGGCAGGGTCAGAATCGCTTCTACCATGCTGTAAATAAATTTAATGTAAATTTAAAATCACAGCTCTCTGTAACAATAAATTGAATTGATCCAGCTCATACCAAATCCTCCTTTGAATATTATGGTATCTCCTTCTCATTCCTTAGATTTTCCACTGCTCATACAAGTGAGCATTTTAAATTTCTTCTATTTCACATTGCATTTTATTATTCTGCTGCTTTAATGCCCCTCCTCTATGAAACTAATTGTATGCTTAAGGTGCAGACCAGGAGATTAATTCTGCCTTTTGCTTGCTGGTGAGAGGGTGTACACAACTTGTACTGGGTTAAACAAAAAAAAGTCTACAGATTCTGGGGTTGAGTGCAATACACAAAACTTCTGGAGGAACTCGGCCCGTCCATAGGAAGTAAAAGGTAACTAATGTTTTTGGCCTGTGCTCTTTACTTTCTATGGATAGTGCCTGACCTGCTGAGCTTCTCCAGCGTGTTTGTGTATTGCACAAATTAAATTGGGCCCTGTCAGTCTCTCCCAGTAATCCTGCTTGACTGGTGCTGTTGCACTAGATGTTCTGGTGCTCTGGGAATATGTTGGTGGGTCCAGGCCCTTGATTTCTGAGAAAAGGGTTTTCTATAGTTAAATAGTCCCTAACAGTCCCAGAACATGTTCATCCACAGGTCATTAGTCGTAGTTCACAGAAACATGAGGTTGTATTCCTCAACTTTCCTTTCCTATCCAAGTACCTGTTCTACATCCTCGTTTTCATTTGTGATTCTGCCAACAACAATGGTGTCATATGTAGATAGGATTGGAATTGTGTGGCCACAGAGTAATGAGTGTATAGGGTGTAGAGCAGTGGGCTAAGCACTCATCCTTGAGGTGCACCTATGTGGATAGTGAGTATAGAGTGCCTCGAAAGAACCAAAGACTTGTTGATCCAAACCAAGGCTTTCATTAACTAAAAGACTGGAGCATATCACAAGTAGGTCGACCAGTCCAGTAGGTCTGGCTAGGAGCGATCCTTTAAGACCTGCCAGTAGGTGTGGCTATGCTCTCAGCCAATCACAGTCATCCTACACTACCATCTGTACATATGTACATATACACATTGGTGATAGAATCTGTACTACCACAGTGAGGAGACATTGTTTCCAATTCGTACTGACTACGGTTTTCCCATGAGAAAGTCAAGGATCCAGTTGCAGAGGAGGGTGCAAAGGATCAGGGTTTAGAGCTAATTGACCAGCATTGAGGGAATAATGGAGTTGAAGGATGAACTGTAGTCTATGAAAAGCAGCCACATGTTTGAGTTGCTGTTTTTGAAGTGATCCAGAGCTGAGTGGAGAGCCAATGAGATTGCGCCTGCTGTGGAACAACTGTGACGATAGGTGAATTGCAGTGCGTCCAGACCTTTGCTTAGGTAAATGTTAATTCTGCCCATGACCAGCCTCTCATAGCATTTCATACAATAGAAATGAGTGCTACTGGGCGATAGTCATTGAGCAGCTCACACTACTCTTCTAGGGTACCAGGATGATTGATGCCCTTTTGAAGCAGGTGGAAACCTTTGACTGCAGCAATGAGAGGTTTAAAATGTTTCTGAATGCTCTGGCTAATTGGTTGATGCAGATTTTCAGGGCCTGATACCTTGCGAGGGTTTACCCTCTTGAATGATGTGCTAACCTTGGCCTCAGAGATACATATCACAGGGTCTACAGCATAGGCAGGGATTCTCCTAGGCACTGTTGGGTTTTCCTTCTCAAAGTGGACTTAGAAGGTGTTCAGCTCATCAGGTAATGAAGCACCTATGGTGTTTGCCCTCACTTTGTAGGCTGTAATGGCCTGCACTCCCTGCCATAACTGGCTGGTATCTGTCTCTGTCTCTAGCTTCCTCCAGAATTGCCTCTTTGTTTCAGAGATAGCCTTCCGCAGGTTGTACCTAGACTTCTTGTAGAGATCTGGATCTCCAGCCTTAAACACCCTTGATCTTGCCCTCATCAGGTTGTGAATTGTCTGATACATCCAAGGCTTCTGATTGGGGAACACCCAGTATGTGAGCGTGGGCACACACTCGTCCACGCAGGTCTTGATGAAGTCAGTCACACATGTTGCATATTAGTTCAAGTCTTGAATATGTATCAGTCCACTGATTCAAAGCGGTCCTCCACCTCCCTTGACCATACATTCGCCGTCTTCACTACTGGTGCTGTGGTCCTCAGTCTCTGCTTGTATGCCTGGAGTAAAAGTACAGCCAGGTGATCAGACTTTCCAAAGTGTGGTCATCGTATGACTCGGTTGGCATTCTTCATGGTGATGTAGCAGTGGTCAAGTTTGTTGGCTCCTCTGGTCTCACATGTGACATGTTGGTGGTAGTTCATTAGAATCTTTGTGAGGTTGGCCTGATTTAAGTCCCCTACAATAATTAGGAAGGCATCAGGCTATGCTGTCTCGTGGCCTGCTGATCACATTGCTCAATCCCTCCAGTGCCCACCTGATGGTAGCCTGGGGCAGAAAATACACTGTGACCAGGATGATGGCAGTGAACTCCCTTGGCAGGTAGAATGGACGGCACTTACTTCCCAGATGTTCCAGGTCTGGGGAGCAGGACTAGGACATAACCATCATGTTTGTGCCCCACGATGAATTGATGATGACACAAACACCACCTCCCCTGGTTTTTCCTGACACCGGTGTCCAGTCAGCTTGGTGGAGGGTATAGCCATCGGGCTGTAGCGACGTGTCCATAATGTTTTTGTTTAACCATATTTTTGTGAAGTACATCACATAGCACTCCCTGATACCTCTCTGATGATGTAATCTGGCTTAAAGTTTATCAAGTTTGTTTTCCTAATATTCTTAAGTACGCTCCTGTATCCCCAGAAAACGTAAAAGGATTTGCTTGATACCAGTTGCTTCACCTGATATATGCTTCCTTATTTCTGATCAAACTTTTAATTTCCTTTGTAATAAATTACAGAAGTCTGCCAACACAATGGTTGAATTGAAAACAATGCTGGAGAAGCTTAGCAGGTCAAACTGTGTAATTTATATAGCAAAGATAAAGATACATAACCAATATATCAGGCTTGATCCCCTCATCAAGGCATGAAAAAATGTAGACAGGGAACCCCCCCCCCCACCATTATTCCTACCCCGTCCCTCCCCTCCACCATTCTCCTCCCCTCTACCATTTTCTTCCCCCCACCATTTTGTTTGCAGCCCTGTCTACATTTTTTCATAACTTGGTGAAGGATTCAAGCCTGAAACGTTGGTTATGTATCTTTAACTTTGCTATATAAAGTACACTGACCTGCTGAACTTCTCAAACATAGTGTTTTCAATTTCCTCTGGTGTACAAAATGTCATAAATTTTCCACCTCTTCTTTCTACCCCAACAAGGACATACTGACCCTGAACACTTACTATCTCTCCTTCAAGAAAACTCCCAGTTATCTAATGTTGTTTTCCCTTCAAACAGCTGCTCCCAATCAATTTTTCTCAGGTGCTGTTTTACACTATTGAAATCAACCCTCCCCCAAATTAATACAGGAACACCAGTCCCAACCGTACCTTTTTAATGGCTACCTTGAAATTTATCAAACCATATTCATAGTCTCCAAATGGTTCCTCTGCAAGCACTTCCACCAATTTCTCACCCTTTCTCCCAAATACAAAGTCAAGTACAGCCCTTTCCCTCATCAGATTTTATTCATGCTGCTTTAACAATTGCGGTTTGCTTACATTTTGGGCAATTCTAATCAAGGTCAGGAGAGTAAATATCCCCCATGACTACCATCTTAATGTTTTTACATCTAACTGTGACTTGCTAACATATCTGTTCTAATTTCTTCTAACTATTGCCCATAACCCCTTCACCCTAATTTCATCCATTTATAAAAAGATATAAAGTCATGACCATTTGGATTCTGAGTGAAAGAGCATGGAAATATTATCATACAATTAGTCCAAGGTCCAATATGTTCCACCAGTGCACCTCCACTTTGGCCATTATTTCAGTCTACTAGCACTTCCTAGATACATTATCAATGAGCACAAATCAGCCAGTAATATAGCTGGTTTAATCCTAAATCTGTTCAAGATGTTCCAACTGAGTAAACATTGAGATGTTCCAATTGAGGAATAGGAACATTCCAATTTACATCAACGTTCCATGTTATTTGAGGACATTCCCCCTCCTGTCTACCAATTGTTACCATTGGCTCATTTTCAAGATGCCATGAAATAATAATCCAAACAAGGATCACAAGAATTTTCTGAAAAAAGCCACACAATTTGATTAAAATCAGGCAGATGTTTGCTTGGTGCAAGATGGAATGTCTATGTTGACATCAGATCTTTAGTGAGGGGGAAAAAAAGCCCAAGGTAGGCTTAACAATCAGACAATGATGTATTTAAGTCAATGCATCTATAAATAGTTGTGGTTTACCAGTAAAGTATTCATTCTATCGCCATATAACACAATCTTATATGGCGAGCTCTCCACTGGCCACCGTGACAGAGGTGCACCAAAGAAAAGGTACAAGGACTGCCTAAAGAAATCTCTTGGTGCCTGCCACATTGACCACTGCCAGTGGGCTGATATCGCCTCAAACCGTGCATCTTGGCGCCTCACAGTTTGGCGGGCAGCAACCTCCTTTGAAGAAGACCGCAGAGCCCACCTCACTGACAAAAGGCAAAGGAGGAAAAACCCAACACCCAACCCCAACCAACCAATTTTCCCCTGCAGACGCTGCAACCGTGTCTGCCTGTCCCGCATCGGACTTGTCAGCCACAAACGAGCCTGCAGCTGACGTGGACTTTTACACCCTCCATAATTCTTCGTCCGCGAAGCCAAGCCAAAGAATTCATTCTATGCTGAATGGCAGATTCCTTTTCTCCTTGTAAAACAGCAAGGATTTGTCATTCTAAAAACGCATGCTGACATGGATTTGTGCAGAGGACCTCCCTCACTTGGGAGGCCAGGGGCTATAATTTCCATTCATGTTTTGTATGCACGGCATTATGCATATCAATGTTGTAAATTGCCAGGCCTTTAGCATGGCTGCACATATTAATGCGTGTCATTTAAGAAATTATGTAAAAATTGCAAACTTCACTGCACAATTTTCCACCATGACAACAAGGTTAAAGGCACCAGAACTCATACTGCAAGAATTGGGGCTGTTTCAGCTTAGCCTTTCCGTGGGGTGGTGGGTCCAATTTGGCAGTGGATAATGCATACAAAACAATGGCATTAGTGGTCAGAAACCATGAGAATCATCTGGATCATTTATTTTTGAGGATGAAACAAGTGCAGTGGATGATGGTGAACCCGTTGATATGGTGCATTTGGAGTTTCGAAAGATTTTTGATAAGGTCCCACATGAGATTGGAGTACAAAATGAGAGAACATGGTATAGGACAGGGCCAGCCAACCTTTTACCATGTGTGGCCCAGATAGCGTGTCAGTGGTTGAAAGGTGAGCTGCACTGATGGTACCATAAATGAAATAAATAAATAGATGGATCCATTGGGATACATTTCAAGTCAGGGAAGGCATCTTCCAATCTGGAAATGCACCAAAAATCACGAGTTAATTATTAAAATGACAGAATTTTTTAAAAAGTTAAATAGGAGGTGGGAACCACACACAGAGGGAGGAGCATTGCAAAGGTGGGAGCCTCATACCAAGCAGAGGCAGCCGTGCACCGAAGGTGGGAATGCGCACGGCATGGAGGGATGGGGAAAGGGGAAGCCATGCACAGAGAGGAGGAGCCTCACACTGAGGGGGGCTGCTGTGTTCTGGGCTGCATAAATTTGGATCGCAGGTTGCCCACCCCTGGTATAGGAGATATATACTATGTGGATAGTCAACTGGTTAACAACAGGAAATAGGAAATGGTAATAAATGTTTCCTTTTCAGATTGGCAGGCATTTACCCGTGAGGTACCACAAGGTTCATTCCTGGGACTCCAGCTATTTACAATCAACACTGATCTAAATGAAGGAATTGTACATAACATTTCTAAATTTGCAGATGACACTAAGCTAGGTGGCCGTGGGAACAGAGGGGAAGATTCCAAGAGTCTACAAAGTGATTTGTCAGATGAGGAGAGTGGGCAGAAATGCATGGCAGATGCAATGTATCATAGATAAATGTAAAGTAATTCACTTTGGTGGGAAAAATAGGATTATTATCTGAATGGTGACAAACTTAAAAAAGGTGAGGTGCAACAAAACTTGGTACAGCACTCTTCGAAGGTTGGAATTCAGGTACAATAGGCAGCGAAGAAACCAAATGACATGTTAGCTTTCATTGCGAGAGGTTTTGAATATCAATCAGGGAGGTTTTAGTCAAGTTGTATAGACCACACACAGAGTATTATGTGCAGTTTTAGCGTCCTACTCTGAACATTTTTGCCATTGAACAAGTGCAGCAAAGGATCACCAGACTGGGATGACAGGACTGATGTAGGAAGATAGACTGGGGTTATGCTCATTGGAATTTAGGAGAATGAAAGGGATTCTCATGAGACATGTAAAATTCAAACAAGACTAAACAGGACAGTTGCAGAAAGAATGTCCCCAATATAGGGGAAGCCCAGAACAAGGGGTCATTGTCCACAAAGAAAGGGTTAGCCATTTAAGACTGAGACCATGAGGAGAAACGTTTCCACTCAGAGTTGTGAACTTGTAGAATTACTGACTACAAAAAGTTGTTGAAGCTAGTTTACATTATTCTTGTAGTTCAGTGAGACAATTGTGTGCTACAAATTGCGTGTAATAAATGAAAGCTGGTACCATTTACATTATTTTCTAAGGAGTATTAAATACATTGTGCAAACGTCCCACTTCTCTCTTTATGATGGAAGGAAGATCATTGATAGAGCAGTGTAAGATAGTTGGGCTTTGGATACTGCAAATGGAATGCTTGCAGTGATGTCCTGGAACTGAGATTATTAATCTTTATTAACTACAACCATCTTTCTTGCATTTGGTATAGCTTCAGCTCTTGAAGTGCCTCGCCCCTATTACCTTTGGACTTCAATTTTCATTGAAGTTCGTTCACATTGCAAGAGACCAAAATCTGTTTTGATGTCAATGGCACTCGTTCACTTCTGAAATTAAGAGTTTATGCCTGTGGTTGGATTAAGGTTATAGCATAATCCAGTGAAACCAAACTGACCTGTGCAGCACAAGGAATCAATGATTGTTCCACATTTTCTGCCATTGCCCCAAGCTGAGAAGAGGATGTTGGCCCTGGAGCCATCTTAAGGTATTGAGTGGCAGAAGTGCCTTAAAAATAAATAAAATCAACCTAAAACTTTTTTTTTAACTAATTTAAAATATTGAACAAAACAAGGAATAACACACGTACGCGTGTATGTATTTTTACACACACACACGTATTTATTTCCCCATAATTTTGTAATTTTCATTGAAATAAAAAATAGCTGTGGATCCTCTGCTAGGTCTGATCTAGCTCAGAATCCAAGAACAGATTCCCCAGTGCCAATGTTGGAAAATATCAACAACTTTCCTTTTCATTATTGAACTTTATGCAGAGTCTAATGGTGGTAAATGATTGGCAAAGCTTGGATGATCTATTCAACACTTGTGCATTCACACAGAAATGTGGGTTGCCAGCAAAATAGCAGATTATATCTAAGTGATGATGCGTGGCTAGATTTCCTGCAATCCATTGATGTTAATAATGCCGTTGCATACTATAGTTTAATTAATTTCAGAATAAAAAGATTAATCTCTGGTCTGTTTCCTGTTCAAAACATGTAGGTTTTACTGCTGCATTAGAAATAAAATCATTATTGTGAGTAAAGAGTCATGTGATTCTTCCCAAATATGTCAACCTTAATTTCTGCAGGTAAAAAATTGCTTCCTGATGATGGTTTAATTTGAATAATAAACCTCCAATGTGATTTTCTTTCCCAAAGACTTTTTCAAGATTTCATCAAAAATACCCAATATGGTCACTACCACTAATTATTCCGATAATCATTACAGATGCAGAAATGACTGGCTGTGGAACTCCGGAATATTCAAAAAGATGTTAGTCACACTTTCGTTTTCTGTGCCATAGAGGTGCAGTTACACTGTGTCTCATCGATTCTGACACAGGGACCGTGCTTGTCATGTGGCAACAGGAGCTCGGAGTCTGGATCCAAAACACAGACAGTGCAAAGACCTACAAATGAGACTGCAGAATTCCTGGACATGTTCCTGCCTCAATTTTGTTCATATTCACCAAACTGGCAACTTGGTATCAGGACCATGTAAGGAGCATCTTAAAGATGGAAAGTCAGAGGATGTTAGCAATGGAATTTCAGAGTGGGGGAGTGCAAAATAACTGACAAAATAACAGAAAATGGACAGGAGGAGCAGGAGAACAGAATAGAAAGTTGCAATCAAAGTGTAATCTCCTTTGAGCGATTGGTCCTCAGAGAATGGATATCCTTCTGTGAAATAAAGACACTGTGAGATAGCCTTTCTGTGCGAATGTGATTGTTGTCATTTGTTTGCCTCACTGGACTTTTGAAAGAAATTTGCTACGTTTTGATCAGTGACAGTTTTTGATTTTCTGCTTTGCGCACTTGGGATCTGTATAAGCTAATGTACAGAGCAGAGGCATTGAACTGTTACAGTCCGTACAGGAACAATGACAGGCAACATTCATCAGGAAAATGTTGACGTCATAAGAAAAATGATAGACAGTGCAGGATAGATCAAAAGCTTCAAACATCTCAGAAGCCTGGTAAGGATAAAAGAAAACACACAAATGTGGAATCCAAAAATATAAGTAGAAGCTTTCAGAAACCCACATCATGCCCAACATATCATCAAATAAATGGGAAGGGGGGGGGGGAGGGAGGGAGGGGGGAAAAAGGGGAGAAAATGACACTATATATTCAAGAGAAAAATGTCTGTATGTATTTTGGTCAGTATGGTTCATAGTGTGAAAACTTAAAAAATTTAAAAAAGAAAAAAAAGAGAGAGAATGGAGCTTCATTAAAAACTGTTCCTGAATTAATGTATATTTTTAGCACTTCTTGATAACTCAATAGAAAAATACAAAAGAGTTAGATGTCTAAACTTTGTCAATCCTGAAAATTTCACAACTGAAACTTTTACATTGCGCATCCTAAGCTAAAATAAATATTCCCTTTTTGCCAAGTGTTCACAATAGTGTTTGCTTAACAGATAACTTTAAGATTTAGGTTTAGTTTATTTTTAAAAAAATTATTCTCACCTCATCCAAAAGCAACTTTAACATTTTCAGTGATTCTCATAGCAAACAATATTAAATTAATTTTTTGCTTTTGTGTTTACCATGGCAAAGATCACGTGATCTTTGGAATTCAGAAAGAGGATATGGATGTCTTGAAACATATCCACATTGCAGAAGTAGTGCTGGCAGTCTTGAAGCTCAATGAGGTGGATAATTCCTTGGGGCCTGACAAAATGAATCCACGAATGTAATGGGAAGAAATTGGTGGGGTCTTGGCAAAGATATTTGTATTCTGGTCGGCCTTGAGTGAGGTACCAGAAGGCTGGAGAATGGCTAAGGTTGTCTTTATTTAAGGAGGTCTGAAAGAGAAAGCAAGGGAATTACAGGCTGGTGAGTCTAGTGAGAAAGTTACTCAGTGGAATTCTGAGAGGTGGGATCTATTTGTATTTGGAAAGGAATTTTATATAGTTTTTTTGAAGAGGTGACCAACAGGAGAGAAGAGGGCAGGACTACATGGACCTTAGCAAGGCACAGTGGAAGGTTAGATCACAGAGGATCCAGGGTGAGCTGGCCAATGGGAATCCAATTTGGTTTGGTGGAAAGACCCAGACAATGGTAGTGAAGAGTTGTTTATCAAATCGGCCTGTTATGGATGTTGTGTCATAAGGATTGGTGCTGGATCCACTGTTGTCCATCATCTTTATTTGTCATAAATGTTGTACAAGGTACAAATGCACCAAAATACTTGTTGCATCCAAACAGTTCAAAGTTCAAATTTATTGTCAGAGTATATCCATGACATCACATACAACACTGAGATTCTTTTTCTTGTGGGCCAGGCAGAATTTCTACATATTGGTAGTGCAGAAAACTGCACTCAAGAAAAGATACATATGCAAAAGAAAGAAATACAAACAAAGAAGTAAGTGCAAGAAAAAATGCAGTACAGTAAATAAATATTCAGCATTAAATACAGTGTGAAGTAAGAGTCCTTAAATGAGTCATTGATTGAGTGTCATTTAGGAGTCTGATAGTGGAAGGGTAACAACTGTTCCTCAATTGGATGGTCTGAATCTTGTGGTACCTATACTTCTTTCCTGATGGCAACAGCGAGAAACAGAGTGTAGATGACATTTTCCATTTTCTAGCATTAACCAATTTCAAAAAGTGTCATCTTCAAACAAACGCAAGGATGATATTCTGAATTACAATCTTATCAATCCAATAAACCAAACTCTGTAAATGCAGATTTATGTAGCTTTGATTGGTTAATATAAACAGATAAACATTTTGCATAACTTCACATCAAGATTTTCATAACGATGAATAAACGAAGCATTTGGCTATATTTAAAGACATCACGATATAAGATGATAAGACAAATTAAGATGATAAATGATTCAGACAAATTCAAAGAAAAGTATTTCCAGCTCACGTATCTTCCATGGTTCTTCGAAGAACTCCAAGTCTGCACGGATATTACAACATATGACAACATAGTAACCATGTTAACACTACAAACAATACTTATCATTAAAGGGATAGGCACAAAATTAACTAAGAAGCAAAAACACAAGGTTTTAACCTTTACACAGAGCATGTCCTGGGTGGTGTGGATCCTTGATGATTGCCGCTGCTCTCTGATGGCCGTGTTCCATGTAGATTTTCTCAATGGTGGGGAAAGTTTTGCCTTGACATATTGGGCTGTGTCCACTGCCTTTTGCAGTGCTTCCATTCAGAGTTATTAGTACCCCCATACCAGGCTGTGATGCAGCACTTCACACTTTCCACTACGCATCCGTAGAACTTTGCCAAGGTTTTCAATGTCATTACTAAACCTCCGAAAACTTCTGAGAAAGTAGAGGCACAGACATGTTTTCTTCACGATGACATTTGTATGAGGGCCGAGGAAAGGTCCTTCAAAATGATGACTCCCAGGAATTTAAATTTGCTCGACAACTCCATCTTTGGTCCCCCAATGATCACTATATTTTACACCTCTGATTGTCCTCTCCAAAACTCCACGATCAGCTCTCTCTTTGGTTTTGATGACATTGAGTGCAAGGTTGTTGTTAGTACACCATGCAGCCAAGTTTTCAATCACCCTCCTGTATGCTGACCCTTTTATACAACCCACTACTGAGGTATCGCCAGCAAGTTTGTAAATGGTGTTGCTGTTGTACCTAGCCACACATTCGAAGGTGTAAAGCAAGTTGAGCAGGGAGCAAAGAGTACAGCCCTGTGGTGCACCAATATTGGTGGAGATTGTGGAGGATCTGTTCTTACCAATCCTCCCTGATTATGCTCTGGAAGTGAGGAAATCAAGGATCCAATTACACAGTGGCATATTGATGCACAGGTCTTAGAGTTTGCTGATCATTTTTGAAGGGATAATAGTGTTGAATGCTGATCTATAGTCAATGAAGAACATCCTGATGTATATGTCTTTGCTGTCCACGTGTTCCAGGGCTTTGTGTTGAACCAGTGAGATGGCATCTGCTGTTGACCTGTGGCTGCAGTAGCCAAATTGGAATGGATCTATGTCGCCACTCAGGAGCTGGTTTGTTTCAAAACAGCCTCTCAAATCACTTCATGACTGTGGATGTGAGTGCCACTGGTCAGTAGATACTACTTATAAGAAAAACTATGATTGTAAACTAATCAAATTAAATTTAAAAAACAATAAATACAGAAGACAGACAATAATTATTCATTGTAATACTCTTGCAGAAAAGGTGTCTTGCAATCATGTTGTCGTTTTGTGCTGTTCAAACAGTCCATGATTAGTGTACAAAGTGGAAGTTTGATAATTGTTGGAAAGAATCTATTGTTGAACCAAGAGGTGCTAGTTTTCAAGCCTCCTTACCTTCTGCCTGAAGGTAGCAGGAGAACAATTTGCGACCAGAATGATGGGGGGTCCTTTATGATGTTGGCTGTCTTCTTAAGGCAGTGCCTCACGTAGATATGAGGTCAGAGCCTGTAATGGACTAGGCTATGTTTGATACCTTCTGCATTCCCAGGCATTTGAATTATCAAACCAGGCTATGATACAGCCTGGCAGTATACTTTCCACATACATCTGTCAAGCTAGATCTCCTCAGGCACCTTAGGAAGTGGAGGCTTTGGTGTACTTACTTCACAGCTCCCTCAATGGACTGACTTTAGGAAATATTTGTCAAGAATTTCAATGAGAATGTCTTTGATATGGTAAATTTGCTGATGACACTAAAAGTGGTGGAATAGAGAAGAGTGAAAATAGTTATCTCAGATTACATCAGGATCTGGATCCATCTAGAAAGTGGGCCAGATGGAATTTAACACTTACGAGTGCAAAGTGTTATATTTTGCAAAGTTGGGGCTTAATAAATGGCAGGGCCCTGGAGAGTGGCAGAAAACAGAGACACAGAATGTGATAGTACATATGTACATATGTACAGATGGTAGTGTAGGATGACTGTGATTGGCTGAGAGTGTAGGCACACCTACTGGCAGGTCTTAAAGGATTGCTCCGAGCCAGACCAGGTCATTCTGGACTGGTCAACCTACTTGTGATATGCTCCAGTCTTTTAGTTAATAAAAGCCTTGGTTTGGATCAACAAGTCTTTGGTTCTTTCGACGCGCATTACACAGAAGAATCCGATCAGAATTTATTGTCGTGAACATGTCACAAAATTCAATGTTGTGCAACAGTATTATAGGTGCAAATTTGGCTTTAAAATACATTTAAATAAAATTAGACAGAAAGAAGAGAAAGTGAGGTAGTGTCTGGGGTTGATTGTCCATTCAGAAATCTGATGGCAGAGGGAAAGAAGCTGTTTTTTGTTACATTGACTGTTCGCCTTCAGGCTCCTGTACCTCCTGGTAGATGGTAGCAGCATGAAGAGGGCATAGCTGGGTGGTGAGGGTCCTTGAGAATTGAGGCTTCTTTCTTAAGACACTGCCTCTTGTAGATGTCCTCAATACAGTGAAAACTGGTACCCACGATGGCGCTGGCAAAATTCACGACTCTCTCAACTTTTCTTGTCCTATGCATTGGCACCTTCATACCAGACAGTGACCCAACCAATCAAAATGCTCTCCATGAAATTTGCAAGAGCCTTTGGGTGATATACCAAATATCTTCAAACTCCTCACAAAGTGTTTCCTCTGATGAGCCTTCTTCATGGTTATGTCAACATGGAGGTCCCAGGATAGATCTTCAGAGATGTTGACATCCAGGAATTTGAAGTTCTTAACCCTTTCCACTGCTAACCCCTTGATAAGAACTGGTTTGTGTTCTTCCAGTTTCCCCTTCCTGAGGTCCACAATCAATACCTAGTTTAGCAAATATTGAGTGTAAGGTTGCTGTTACGACATCACAATAGACATTGATCTATCTCCCTCCTGTACACTTCCTCATTGTTGTCTGTGATTCTGCTGGCAACCTGAGGTGTCATCAGAAAATTTATAGATGGCATTTGAATTGTGCCTAGTCACAGTCGTGGGTATAGAGCGAGTAGAGCAGTGGGCTAAGCACACATCCTTGAGGTGCGCCTGTGTTGATTGTCAGTGAGGTGGAGAGTTTCCAAATTTGTATAGACTATAGTCTTCTGCTAAGGAAATCAAGGATCCAGTTGCAGGGGGTGGGAGGGGCACACAGAGACTCTGGTTTTGCAGTTTGTTCGCCAGTATTGAGTGCATGATGGTGTTGAAAGCTGAACTGCAGTCGATGAAGTGTAGCTTGATGTTACTGTTGTCTAGGAGATCCAGGGCTGAGTAGAGAGCCAGTGAGACTGCATCTGCTGTGGAGCGATTGTGGTGGTAGGTGAAACACAATGGGTCCAGATCTTTATTTAGGTATGAGTTAATTCTGGCCATGACCAACCTCTGAAAGCATTTAATCACAGTAAATGTGAGTGCTACTGGGCAATAATCATTGAGGCAGATCACCCTGCTCTTCCTGGGCAGTGGGATGATTGATCCTCTTTTGAAGCAGGTGGGAAGCTTTGACTGCAGCAATGAGAGATGGAAAATGTCTGTGAACACTCCAGCTAGTTGGTTGGCATAGAATTTCATGGCCCTGCCAGGTACATCATCAGGGCCTGACATGTTGCAAAAATTCACTCTCTTGAAGCATGCCTTGGATACAGAAAGGTTCAAAAATACATTTGGCTAACTTGGCTTTATTGGTCAGAGCATTGAATACAAGAGTTGAGTCATCATGTTACAATTGCATAAGATATTGATGAGACCACACTTTGGAGTACTGTGTACCTTGCTTTTAAAAGATATCATTAAGCTGGAAAGAGGGTAGAAATGATTCACAGTTTGGTGAATTGGAGTGTAAAAGAATGAGGGGAGATTTGATATAGGGTATACAAAATGATGATAGGTATAGATAGAGAAAATGCCAGCAGGCTTTTTCCACTTAAATTAAATGAGATAATCTTGATAGGATATGGGTTAAGTGTGAAAGAGAAAAGTTTAAATGGAACACAAGAGTGAACTTCACACAGAGAGTGCTGTGTGTGTGGAATGAGCTGACAGCTGAATTGGTAAATGCAGGCTCCAATTATGGCATTTGGATAGGAATGTGAATGGGATATGGTCCAGGAAAAGGTTAATGGAACTAGGCAGAATAAATGTTTGGCACAGACTAGAAGGGATGAAGGCCTGTTTCAGTACTGTAGTGTTCTATGGTCCTATGGTTCTGTAATGCTACTGGGATTGGAGGGCTTAAGTTACAAGGAGAGTGACCATGGTCTTTAGTAAAATCACAGACAGCAATGAGGAAGTGTACAGGAGTGAGTTAGATCAGCAGGTTGAGTAGTGTTACAACAACAACCTTACTCTCAACAATAGCAAAACTAAATTGTTGATGTCAGGAGGGGGAAAATCATGAGAACACAAACCAGTCCTCGTCGAGAGGTCAGCAGTGGAAAGGGTGAAGAACTTCAAATTCTTGGGTGTCAACATATCTGAAGATCTATCCTGGGGCCTCCATGTTGATGCAATCATGAAGAAGGCTCTGCCAGCAGCTATATTTCACGAGTAATTTGAGGAGATCTGGTATGACACCAAAGACTTGCAAATTTCTCCAGGTGTACCATGGAGACCATTCTGATTGGTTGCATCACTGTCCGGTATGGAAGTGCCAATGCACAGGATGGGAAAAGACAACAGAGAGTTGTGAACTCAGCCAGTGCCCACTTGGGCATGAGTCTTCATTCCATTGAGGACACTTACAGTCTCTTAAGAAAGCAGCTCTATCCTCAAGAACCCTCACCACCCAGGCCATGCCCTCTTCACGCTGCTATCATCAGGAAGGAGGCACAGGAGCTTAAAGGTGAACACCCAACAATACATAAAACAGCTTCTTCCCTTCTGCCATCAGATTTCTGAATGAACAACATGAACCACAGACATTATCTCCCTTTCTCTTCTTTTTTGCACTTTTTAAAATATAATTTACAGCAATATTTGTGCCTGTTAAGCTGCCCCAAAATAACAAATGTTGTGACAATGACAATAAATTCTAATATGAAATAGGCTTGGTCTTTTCAAGGAGTTCAAATGTGAAGAGAATGAGAAGGGAAAGATTTGAAGGGTCATTTTTTACACACAAACGATAATCCCTATATGAAACAAAGTGCCAGGAAAGTGGTAGATGCATATACAATTAAGATACTGAAAATATATTTGGACAGGTACATGGATAGGAGTGGTTTAGAATACAAGGAAAGATTGAGCAAGTTAGGTCTTTATTCCTTGGAACGTAGAAGGCTGAGAGGGGATTTGATAGAGGTGTTTAAGATAATGAGAGGGATAGATAGAGTTGATGTGGAAAGGCTTTTCCCATTGAGAGTAGGAGAGATGGATGCAAGAGGTCATGCAAGAGTTAACAGGCAAAGGTTTAGGAGTAACATGAGGGGGAACTTCTTTACTCAGAGAGTGGTTACTATGTGGAATGGGCTTCCGGGAAAAGTGGTGGAGGCAGGGTCAATTTTGTCATTTAAGAAAAAGTTGGATAAGTATATAGATGGGAGGGGGATGGAGGGATATGGGCAGAGTGCTGATAAGTGAGATTAGAGGAGGGTACTTGGATCAGTGCGGACTAGAAGGGCCAAATTGGCCTGATTCCGTGCTGTAAGTGTTATATGGTTATATGATAGGAATGGTTTAGAAGGATACGGGCAAACTGCAGGCAAATGGGACTAGCTCAGGGAAGCAAATTGATTGGCAAGGAAGAGTTGGACTGAAGATCTTGCTCCTTGTTGCATGTCTCTTAAGTTGATATTCACGACAATTCATTTGACTGCACTGTATTTGCCGAGGTCAAGACCAGAACAGTACTCTCTGAGGAGCAATACAGAAATTTTGGATTTCCACATTTAATTGCACATTTGCATAGTCCAGAGGTCAATGTCAGATTATGAAGCTGAGTGTTTATAGCCTCAACAGTAGCCTAAGCATTGCAATCTGAATAATGTATGCTATCTTATTATCATGTATTGGATTGAATATGAAAAGCTTGTTGCTGTATTTTGTCCATGAACTAATATGGTAATCATAAAAATGTACATTTAAGTCTTTCTGTTTGAACACAATTTGTTCTGGCAATTGCAATACTAAAGCACTAATTAATAATGGGCATATTCATCAAAGTCCATCACCTTTAGAGATATCAAAGTTAACAATCAATTGTAGTTTCTTCAAAATCGATGGTAACCCAGAGCAGGAGATTTGTATTCCAAGCACATTGGAATGTGATAACATTGCTCTCATAAAAGATCCATTTGGCAGATCCTGCAAGGGCGAATGCAAACACATTCCTCCACACACATCTTCTAATGACCCACCCGCAGAATAATGTTCTCCATCATTTAATGTAATTTATGCTGTGCTTATACTTTCTACTCTTCAGCAAGCAGCAAGTGGGTGGGTTGAACCTACACTGTAAAAATTCAATAGAGTTTGCAAGTATAATTAAATACAAATGATATTCTTTTGAAATATTTGGAGCTTTTATGTAAATTAACTTACATATTATATTATTGTGGATTTATTTAATTCAGAAACCATTTTACCTAACCATCTGGAAGAGATTATCTTTCCTATCAGTATGTTTTTATTCTTGATCAGTATCTAAATTTCTTCACCTACCTGTCTAATATGGACTCCTCATAAACTCAGCATTTAATACCTTTTCTGTATTAAACTCTGGGGGTATTTTTCTTTGTGGACACAATAATTCTTTAAGTACCTGCAACACATATTGTGAGCCGCTGTTTTCATTTTTATGAAAAGGGTTTCGTATTCTTCTGTTTCTATGGAAACCAAGGCAGCACAAGCAATAAACGTTTTTCAATAGCTGTCAACTATATGCAGGGGCTTTAATCACTTCTCACAAGAGGGAACATCTGTTCTGCAATACTTTGACACTTTACATATCTAATGCAAACTCCTAATAAATGATCCTGTTTTTGCATTCACTATCCTTTGGTGTTTAGCCCCTTGGAAATCATTTAATTGGAAATAGAATGAAGAAGAGCAGTTGTCAATA
Source organism: Narcine bancroftii (assembly GCF_036971445.1). NCBI lineage: Eukaryota > Metazoa > Chordata > Chondrichthyes > Torpediniformes > Narcinidae > Narcine > Narcine bancroftii. Next base: position 52,410,816 of record NC_091470.1, on the reverse strand, counting down.
ACAGAGTGGGCCAAGTCTCAGTGAGCATTGCCAGTGGTTCAGATTTGAACTGCTACTGGTCAGCCAATTAAACAGGTGTAATCTTGAACCTGCCTGGATATGCTTTAAAATGTGCAAGTCCAGGTCTGGGTGAATGACAGACAAGCAGCATCTGTTACTGGAATCCATGTAAGGTTCAGCTGTGGGACCCAGTCTTTCGAGGGTTCCTCAGAATTAAGCTGCAAAATGTGTCCTTGAAACCTGATACACAATCCAAAATTCTTTTGATCTCTGTGGGGACTCGAGGCTAACAAATTAAGGGCCAAGGGGTAAAATTAAGTTTGTTTAAATTATTTAGCTTTAATTTCAAGTTCTTAATCATTGAAGTTTTTTTTATTTAACATATTTATATTTAAATGAAATTAAGATGGTTACTTCACAGAGACATCTAAAACTCCATGAAAATCCATGGCAGTTTTCACAGCTGGCAAAACTCTACCCCCAGCTTTGTCTTCTCATGTGGGTGGTTGGGACCATTTGGAATTCATTGCTTCCTCCAGGTGCAAACAGCTTCCTTTTGCATACAGTCCAGGGAATATTGTATGTAGAACAGAGCAACACAAGAATAGGCCCTTTGGTCATAATGACTGTGTCGAGCAATATCAAATTAAACTAAATCTAATCCTCTCCAAGGCTTTCCTACACTGCTGTGAAACTCAGTGGTCTATAATTTTCTAGATTATCCCTATTTCCCTTTTCAAACACAGAAACAACACCAGCCACTCTCCAGTCCTCCATAACTTCTCCTGATGCAAGTGAGGATGCAAAAATATTTGTAAAGGCCCAAGGAATCTCCTTTCTTGCCTCTTTCAACAACATCAGTGCGTAATTTACTCTGGCAGGAGCCTCATTCCTTCCTATCAAAAGATGCAGAACAAAAAATATATTAGTGCTGGAAAATAAAATTCTAAATGTTGAAGATGATCATTTCAGTATTGATGTGGCGCATTATATAAAGCATTGGGAATTTCCAACACAGCTGTTGCCATAATAGCCATAACAGGTCCCATCACGACCTGTCAACATACCCACCTTAATGCTCTTTAAAAAAAATCCAGCACTGCATCTTCTTTATCTCAAATACATGAACACCTTAGCATTCTCTGCACTGCTCTTATGACCCTCCATGTCCTTTTCCTGGGTAAAGTACAATGCTACTTCCTCAGACTCCAGGCATATAAATTTCCCTCTGTCCTTGAGTGGTCCTATCCCGTCCCATGTAATTTTTTTGTTTTTGATGCATGCCCTGGGATTCTCTTTAATCTTATTCACCAGGGAAATGTTGTGACCTCTTTTATGTGTCCTGATCCCCTCCTGGAGCTCCTTCCTGCAAACATTATATTCCTCAAGGATCCTACATTATTTTAGCCTCCTAAACTTTACACATGCATCCTTTTTTTCTTTATTATTAAATTCACAACTTCTGTTATCATCCAAAGTTCTCTTACCTTGCATCTGTGCCCTACCTCCATATTAGAACATTCCACTCTGATCAGTCTGTGTGGATGGATGAACCCAACTCTGAGCAGAAGGATATCTCACAATATTTTGAGTGAACATGGTACCTGTATCGCATTACATGCATAATTTTATTTCCCTATGGTCAGGAAACAATCATTCATTGTTTCATGTGCACATTTTGTTTTCTTATATGTTGATATCTTCTCTAGACATTGAATTCAGTTCAATGAGTCCGTGTTGGGTTTCGGTACCATCAATACATTCCCCTTCACTTATTTTCCCTGTAACCAGTTCTCTCCCATGAAATCTACCATGAGCCCCCTATTTTCAGTCTACATTGGGAGCAATTTTCAGCAGCGAATTAACCAACACATATTTGGAAGGAAATCCATGCACGTAGGGTATCTACCATGATCGGAGGGAGGAATGTGCAAACACGATGCAGGCAGCACAGGAAGGCTGGATCAGAGAGGGGCTGCAGGAGTTGCCAGCCACTTGCTGAGCCACAATGCTACCTAACACTGAAGACTCTGTAACTTGAAATTAAATCACCAAGTTCAATTAGAATCCAACTCAAACCCTGCAAAGCTTGTTCCTACCTTCCACTCAAGAACCACTAAGAGGATTATCCAGGAAGATGTGTTGTGTCAGCTCCATTGCCCAATTGACCAATCTTGGCTCTGTCATTTTCCATCTTGTTCCATCCTCTCCTGTTTATTTCCATGACACCTCTGACCCACTTTCCTGCACTGTCCATTTCAGGATTCCTGGCCCCATACTGGTTCATTCCCATGAATATATAATCCCTCACCACTTCAAGCTCAAAGCTCAATACATCGGGCAGCATCCGTGGAAGCAAAGTATTGGTCAACGTTTTGTTTTAGGACCAAAATCCACCAGCAAAACAATGCTCTCCCTTCCAGCATCCAAGGGGATGATTCTGTTTGAGAGACTCTGTTCTGCTCTCTACCTTCCCTGCTCCTGGCACATTTCTCTGAACCCTCCTCTTTAACCTTTTCCTTTGCCACACCCTTCCCTTCTCTGCAACAGTAAACTTTCTTGCTTCCTCACTTTACCCGTTCTGATGTAAGCCTTTTGAACTGAAAAATTAACTATTTCTTCTTCCACAAATGTCTGATCTGCCAAGTGTTCCCAGCATTCTCTCCATTTATTCCAACTGATGCTTTGAGAGGCTCATGCATTTACTTGGAGGCCGTCACAATCTATTTTAGGATTGGGATTGGATGTATCTTCCACTTTGAGAGCAGAACCTAGTAAAAATCAAGAAAGCAAATTTCATAATTAATGAAATAACATACTAATGAGCAGTGAAATCCAAGACTGAATGCAACGCTTGAAATGCTAGTTTCTCTTTCTGGCAATAAGTAAGCTAAAGGTACTTGGGACAGAGTAGTTAAAATGTCAGAAAACCCACTGAATTCAATGCAAATGAAATTTTGAAATATTTGTGTTTTTAGGCATTCTGCCTGAATCATGTGCTTATTAAATGAAGTGCAATTATACTCCAAGGAATTTAGAAAAGACAATTAGCCAAGTATGTGGTCATCTAGGCTGCTAAGCCCTGAACCGATGGAAGAGGATGTTTTGTGTTTATGAGCCTTAGAGGAGGAGATGTACACTTGAAGAACCACAAGGAAATCAAAGTCCTCTCATGCACATTTCTCTCCTCCATGAAATTTACTGACTGCTCCAGAACCATGCCCACCCCTTGACTGACTAAATCCAGATTATTTACTCCCAAAACACTTGTCCATCATTTAGGGTTTCCATTATATTCCCCAACCTGTGCACCTGTCTGCATTTAAAATTGCCAACACTACATACTTGTCTTTTAATGTCTGTTGCAAATAAACTAATCAAGCTCATTTACAAACGTGAGTGTGACTGAAAGCCCACTTACTACCTTTTCAAGTTACCTGCAGCTAATAATAAAACTATTTTTTCTTTCAGGTTGTCCGTTCAATGCTTAAATGCCCACAATATGTCTTATCTGTTGCTGCTGCTCTAATGTAATGGAAATTTTTGAGATAGGATTCTATTGAACCACCACAAAAATGTGATTATTTGAAACATACAAGAGGGACCCAAACAAAATCGAGAAAAAAGAACAAGTTAAAATGTAACCAATGGAGCAATGTTACGGATGATCACTAACTCCTGCATTACCTTGAATCTGCTGATCAATAGAGAGTATACAAACTCTGTGCATACAATGGTTTCTGCCAGATGGCCATCAGCTTTGCAGAATGAAAGTTCCTCTCTTGAATTTCAGACAGAGAGGTACATTAATTGTCATGGGCTTTATTTTAGTCACCCATCATCATTATTATGGCAACAGCTGTGTTGGAAATTCCCAATGCTTTATATAATGTGCCACATCAATACTGAAATGATCATCTTCAACATTTACAATTTTATTTTCCAGCACTAATATATTTTCTGTTCTGCATCTTTTGATAGGAAGGAATGAGGCTCCTGCCAGAGTAAACTACGCACTGATGTGCCTCACTTGCCTTGGGAGGGCACCACATCTTGCTTCACAGTTCATGAACCAATCCATAACAATCCTGTACATTTAAGTTGATTGTCATCTGATTGTACAATTACAATCTGATGAAGCAGTGTTCTCTGATCGTCAGTGCAAAATACACAACCAGACATAACACACATGCAAACAATTCATATACAGGTCAAGTATTCAAATAAATCAATAAATGTATTATTAAATTTTTAAAATCTAATTGTTCCCTTTAAATTTTATTTTTTTTTTTAATTTAGACATACAGCATGGTAACAGGCCCTTCTGGCCCACAAGCCCATGCCACCCAATTACACTCAATTGATCTACAACCTCCCCTCACACTGACCCCCCTCCCCCCACCACCCCTGTATGCCTTGCGAGGAAAAGAGGAACCCTGGGGAAAATCCACGTAGATATGCGGAGGACATACAAACTCCTTACAGACAGCACAGGATTTGAATCCCGGCACAGTGTCAGCATTGTACTAACTGCTACACTAACCATGCTGCTCTAATAAAAAGAATCATTTGCTTTAAAGTTTCCTCCTTCATACACCACCTTTCCATGTCATGGTCATATAAAACAAACCTTAATTACGAAGTACAACTCTTCCTGCCATGCATCTTCTTTCCAAGTTCTCTTAATTGGCCATGATTCCAAGACATTACCTGTCTCTCCAATGTCACCTTCAAGTGGATCTTCCTTGGGGGGTGAAGGAGGGAGGGAAGAGAGCGGGGAAAAAGGGGAGAAAATGACACTGTGTATATCCAAGAGGGAAATGTCTGTGTGTATTTTGGTCAGTATGGTTCATAGTGTGAAAAATATTTTTTTTTTTAACAGTGGATCTTCCTTTAAAGTGTGCCTTGTCAGTGAATGGTTATTCATCCTAGAAAGTGTTGGCAGGAAGACTGCAATATATCAGATGCCAGGTCAAAAATTCAAAACCTTGCTGATATCTCTGTTCACTGTTTGCGCAAAGGTTTGGAAAGCATTATAATGGTCCAAATAATGGACCATTTAACTTCCTCTGATTCCTTCTATCAGAGTTATTGCAAGGAGGCATAAATTGGTAAAAGAGTGTCAGTAAAAATCCTGGGAAGTAGGATCAATGCTCCTCGAGAAGAATAGCCTGCAGACAAGAAGATAAGATAGATGCAACATAGAAAAGCAAGTGTCTCGATAATCTTCCCCTTCTCATTTCTTTGCATTACAATTTGGTCTGACCAAAGCAATAGCTGGAACCTTTAGTTATTCAGTTGAACTTGTATGAAAATCTAAAATTCTTCTTGTTCATTCTGGATCACAAATTGCCGTTTCAGTGAAAGGCATGCTGGGATTGAGTTTACGAGGATGTCAGGACTGCCATGCATTTGGAAGCATATCATAACAATGTTCAATGACAAAACATGACGGGAATCAAGTATTTCACAGTTCAATTAAATATCTTTTGTTCTCCTTCTGAAATCAGAAGACGCTGCTGATTATGTGTTATTGCTTCACCAAAGCATTCAATTCAGCATAACCTGATATCTCTTTGGAGATATTTGGGTCATAAATTAAAAATATAGCAATGCATTTCAATTTGTGTATTTTGCAATTAATCTGTTTTGTCTAAAAAATTGAAGTTGTAACAGAGTTGTTACCATCTGAAATAAATGGAATAAATATTAAATAGGATGAGGAAAGGCCTGCGATCTGCTCCTCTACCTAGGGAGAAGGAAGGGAAGTTATGGCTGATAACCAGCCATCAGTACTTGATTAATTCCAGTTGGCTTGTTGTGCTGCGGTAAGTGATCTTCACTCTAAAAGCCTTTTTTGTGACAAATCAGTCTTCATCCCAATAACTGCATTCTCCACCACACCACACCCCCCCCCCCCACAATCACCTCACCTCTCCCGTGCACTCCCCTACCCATAAAGCCTTGCTCAATTTGTGACTAATTCCAAATAAGAAGTAAAATCAAATTGTCAGAAAATTAATTAAAAGATAAATCTGCTTGGGTGCAATTTCCTTTGAGTCACGATTTTACGTACATCAATTCCTATGATATTTACCCTCTGAGAAGCACAAGCAGAGCAGATATCATTTCTATCCATGTGAAAAGCTTGCACTTAATTACTCTTCCAGCCTGACATCATTTTAGATGCAATTTGAATTTTAATGCAGACCAGTTCTATTATACTTTTAGAAAATGACAAAAATATTATTTAGAAGATATTTAATTCTCCCCAGAGCCATATGATTCTTGGTAATATAATTTCTTAGAATAATCCAGCAGTGTGTTCCAATCCCTACCCTGGGTGTTGGCGAGATAGCATGAACTCCTGGTACAGCCAAAAGCTCAGGCACAGGTGACCAATTATCATACCTGAAAGTCTATCACATAGATCTTATGTCCTGAGGCAGCTGGTATTGAGGGTGTGGGGAAGATCAGCAGATGAAGTGTGGAGCCAGCTTGTAAAGTAAGACAAGCAATTGGTGTTTGGGTGATGGTGGAAAACAGTTAGATTGGCACTTGGTATTTAAGGGAATGTTGTGGTGTGACCAGCTTTTGGTGTTGGTGGGGTGTTAGGGGTTAAGGCAGATCAATCGTATCTAGGAAATGATGGAGAGGAGTTAGATTGGCAGGCAATCCCGCCCCAAACAGGCCTTTCAAATGAAGCAACACTTCACTTGTGTATCGACAGGACTGATTTACTGCATCTTTTGCTCCTTTGTGGTCTTCTCTACATCGGAGAGACTGGGCGCAGATTGGGAGATTGCTTCGCTGAGAGCTTTCGCTTCATCCGTAGCAGAGACAAAAAACCTCCCAGTAGCCAACCATTTCAATTCTGTATCACATTCCCATACTCACGTGTTTGTCCATGGCCTTAGACAAGCCGCAAATTGGAGGAACGACACCTGATTTTCCGCCTTGGTCTCTCCAGCCAGATGGCATTTTTTTGTTTCTGCTAACTTGCTTTCCTCTTTCTATGACCCCACTTCCCCTTTCCAGTTCCCTTCCCCCTTCCCTCTCTATTCACCTAGCCATCCCTCCTCTCCTTGATCACTGCTGTCCTCTCCCTCCCTTCTCCACCTGTTACCTCTTACTTTTGCAACCACACCTCTCCCCCCCCCCCGCTCTTTTGTTTGGATGCCTGTCGACATTTTTCCATACCTTGATGAAGGGCTCAAGACTAAAATGTCTGTTATGTATTTCTACCTTTACTATTATAACGAACAATGTTTGACCTGCTGAGTTTCACCGGCTTTGTGTTTTTACTTCAACCACAGTATCTGTAGATTTTTGTGTTTTACTTCAGATTGGCAGGTGATTTATTTTCAGGTTTTTTTGGACTATTAGTGAATTCAATTGTTTCATTTTTACATGTGCTGAAATACTATAAAAAATTGTTTTGTGCGCTGTCTGGGAAATCCAATTATTGAAGCAAGTAGTGCAACAAACACAAGTAAATAACTAAAACAATAGTGTAAGGTCTAGTGTTACCGTAGACAAATAGTACAGGGTATAGAGAAAAGTGCAGTCATAAAAGACAATGGAAGAGTATCAGCTTTTTCCAGATACTCTCAAATTCACTTGAGAGTCTGATAAAAGTAGAAAAGAAATTATCCTTGTAACTAGAGGTTTGAGTTTTCAAACTCGCACATCTTCCACCCCACCAAAGGTGGGAGAAGAGAGTTTGACCGAGCAGCCCTCCCTATACAGTGGGAGTTATTGATGGCATTGACAGAGGAGAGGTTGGTTTCTGTGATAACCTGAACTGCATTTACCCACTCTTATCTTGTGATCTCGGGCAGAGCAGTTCCAGTTTGCATCTGTAAAAGATGGAAAAAGGTATCAGCAACCTGCCGAATTTCCTCAGGCTCTGACAAAATAAAGCCCCTATTATGCTTTCTTGGATTTAACATTAATTAGAGTTATTAGTAAATTGTTATAATCAGGCATCAATCATTGGATTAAACTGACAGCTGCTACTTTGTGAGGCTGTGGAGAAGGTGGAAGGAGACCAGTCAATTACGTTGTTGGTGGGGTGGGTTAGACAAGCAACTAGTATTTTGGGGGTGTAAGGTGGCAAAGCCATGATATTCATGGGATGATGGGTAATTAGTGTTTGGGTGCAAGGGGTAAGACAATAGATGGAAAGATCATCACAGTTTGTTTTAGGTTGGGGCTTCAGCAGGTCACCAAAGACCCTTGTAAACTTCTACAGGTGCACGGTGGAGAGCATTCCGGCTGGTTGCATGACTGCTTGGTTGGAGGCGCCAACTCACAGGACAAGAATAAACTCCAGAGGGTTGTAAATTTGGCCTGTTGCATCACATGCACCAGAGTCCACTCCATCAAGGGCAGTGTCTTAAAAAAGCAGCCCTCTATCTACAAAGACCCCCACCAACCAACCCATGGCCTCTTCACTCTGCTACCATCAAGAAAAAGGTACAGGAGCCTAAAGACGAGCACTCAGCGGCACAAGGACAGCTTTTTCCCCGCTGCCATCAGATTCCTGAAAAATCAATGAACCAAAGACACTGCCTTACTTTTCGTGTATTATTATTTAATGTTGCAAAATTCCGACTTGTGTCCATTTCAAGATACGACCGATCCTCTGGTCCCAATTACGGTTAAAATGGCAGGATTTTTAACAGTGTAGAAGAACAGAGGGACCTTGGGGTCACACAGCCTTCATTAATTGGTGGATTCAGTACAAAGAGTCTTGAAGTAATATTGCAGCTCTATAAAATCCTAGTTAGATTAACTTGAAATATTGTGTTCAGACTGGTCACCTCAATTCAGGAAGGATGTGGAAGCTATGGAGCTCTTAGACAGGCATATGGATGCAAGAAAAATAATAGTGGGTGTAAGGTAGGGAAGGTTTAGTTTGTTGAGTAGGTTTATATAGGTCGGCAAAACATCGAGGGCCGAATAGCCTGCACTGTACTGCAAAGTTCTATGTTTAGATGGTGAGAGATTGTGGAGCTTTGAGACACAGAGAGAGAGATCTGTGTGGTCTTGTGCAAGATTTGTGAAAATCTCAGGTTGAGGAACTGCGAGTAATTTGGAAAGCCAAAAGAAGATTATTTACTGATGGGCGAAGATGTTAGGCTTTGGTAATGTATAGCAACCATGAAGCCACATCTTTAATATATAGTGCGGTATTGGACTCTTCATTTAAGGAACAATATTGGAAGCACTTATAAGAAGGTTTAATAGATGAGTAAAGGTTGAGGTTTAGAGAATATAAAACCAGGAATCACTTTTTAAATTTTGTCTTCCCCATTAGTGCCCCTTTCAAATCTACTTGTGCCGTTAAGAGGAGGAAAGATTAAAACAAGAGGACATGAGTTAAGAATTAAGGGGCAGAGGTTTAGAGGTAACATGAGGGGGAACTTCTTTACTCAGAGAGTGGTAGCCGTGTGGAATGAGCTTCCGGGAGAAATAGTGGCGGCGGTGTCAATTGTATTATTTAAGAAAAGGTTGGACAGGTATATGGATGAGAAGAAGATGGAGGGTTATGGGCATTGTGCAGGGAGGTGGGACTAGAAAGGGGTGTTTGGTTCGGTGCGGACTAGAAGGGCCTAATGGCCTGTTTCCGTGCTGTAATTGTTATGTTATATATGTTATGTTAGTTCCTCTCTCATATTTCTGTAATTTCCTTTATTCCACTGAAATACAGATATATCTGACTTTAATTTCTCCTGTTAAACCTCAAATTGAACTCATTCATATTGTGATCACTGCCCCCTAGTGGATCCCTTACCTTCTTTGGCTTGGCTTCGCGGACGAAGATTTATGGAGGGGGTAAAATGTCCACGTCAGCTGCAGGCTCGTTTGTGGCTGACAAGTCCGATGCGGGACAGGCAGACACGATTGCAGCGGTTGCAAAGGAAAATTGGTTGGTTGGGGTTGGGTGTTGGGTTTTTCCTCCTTTGCCTTTTGTCAGTGAGGTGGGCTCTGCGGTCTTCTTCAAAGGAGGTTGCTGCCCGCCAAACTGTGAGGCGCCAAGATGCACGGTTTGAGGCGTTATCAGCCCACTGGCGGTGATCAATGTGGCAGGCACCAAGAGATTTCTTTAGGCAGTCATTGTACCTTTTCTTTGGTGCACCTCTGTCACGGTGGCCAGTGGAGAGCTCGCCATATAACACGATCTTGGGAAGGCGATGGTCCTCCATTCTGGAGACGTGACCCATCCAGCGCAGCTGGATCTTCAGTAGCGTGGACTCGATGCTGTCGACCTCTGCCATCTCGAGTACTTCGACGTTAGGGGTGTAAGCGCTCCAATGGATGTTGAGGATGGAGCGGAGACAACGCTGGTGGAAGCGTTCTAGGAGCCGTAGGTGGTGCCGGTAGAGGACCCATGATTCGGAGCTGAACAGGAGTGTGGGTATGACAACGGCTCTGTATACGCTTATCTTTGTGAGGTTTTTCAGTTGGTTGTTTTTCCAGACTCTTTTGTGTAGTCTTCCAAAGGCGCTATTTGCCTTGGCGAGTCTGTTGTCTATCTCATTGTTGATCCTTGCATCTGATGAAATGGTGCAGCCGAGATAGGTAAACTGGTTGACCGTTTTGAGTTTTGTGTGCCCGATGGAGATGTGGGGGGGCTGGTAGTCATGGTGGGGAGCTGGCTGATGGAGGACCTCAGTTTTCTTCAGGCTGACTTCCAGGCCAAACATTTTGGCAGTTTCCGCAAAACAGGACGTCAAGCGCTGAAGAGCTGGTTCTGAATGGGCAACTAAAGCAGCATCGTCTGCAAAGAGTAGTTCACGGACAAGTTGCTCTTGTGTCTTGGTGTGACCTTGCAGGCGCCTCAGATTGAAGAGACTGCCATCCGTGCGGTACCGGATGTAAACAGCGTCTTCATTGTTGGGGTCTTTCATGGCTTGGTTCAGCATCATGCTGAAGAAGATTGAAAACGGTCTTGGCCTTCTCTTTCAGCACGTCCACGATCTTGTTGTGGCGTTTTATCCTGGCATTTTTAACGCTAAGGCACCGTCCCGAGATGTGTGCCAATGTCTCATTGGACGTCCGACACCTCCTGCAGGTCTTGATTGCAGTAGGTCTGCCGTGGCTCCTTGTGCACCTTGTTGGGTACAGCCCACACTTCAGTAGAAGGGCGTTGATGATTTGATTGTCCTTCCAGGTCTTGTTGTTCTTCACCCACGAGTTCGAGATGGTGTCATTTTGGAATTCTTTAATGCCCGAACCCTGGCATGCAAGGCCCGCCCACTTGCTGAATTCCAACGCTCTCCACTCCGGGTACAGATTGGGGGGTCGCTCCCTTCTCTCCCCTGTCGTCCCGATATCAGTCAACAGAGTGTCAAAGCTCTTGTCCGACTCGTCTTCATGGGGAACCGTGTCATTCCCCTGTTGATCATCAGCATGGGGGACTTGTCTTATACCCCCCTGCTGATATCGCTCGATCTCTCGGAGCGATGAGAGATTTTTGAATCTCTCGATCTGTTCTTCATTGCTCACGCCAGCCATCCGAAATGACGCTGCAATGACCTTGTCGGGCGAAAAGCTGAGACTTAACCTCTTCCTAATCACCGCAGATGGTATTTGCGTTTCCAGTTTCGGGAGAGCAAGTCCCCCATCTCTATTCCTGGAATACAGGACCCCATCCGCTGTTTCTGGGGGGAGATGGAGGATCTCCTTTACTGTCCTCTTGATTAGGCTGTCCAGTTCTTTTAGACAGTTTTGCGAGGCCTCTATTAACGTCAGGTGGAAGAACACTCGTGGGATCATGTGGGTCTTTAGGAGCTCGATCTTCTGGATCGGTTTGAGTTTGGACAATCGTAAGATCGTCCCTTACACTAAACTCTCTAATCACCTCTGGTTCATTTACACAAAACCCAATCCAGTGCAGCCTTGTGGTTTCATCAACAAGCTGCTCCACATCTCATAGCCTTTTCTACCAGTCCCAACCTGGTTTTCCCAATATAACCTTGTATGTTAAAATCTCCCATAACGTTGTCCTTCTGAAACACCTTTTCTATTTGCTGTTGCAATTTGTTGTCCCCATCCTGGCTACTGTTTGGAAGTCTGTATATAACTGGCAACAGTGACTTATTACCCTTGCTATTTTTTAACTCAACCCACAAAGATTCTAGATCTTCTGATTCTGTCATCACTTGCTGATGGTTTCATGTTGTTCCTTACCAACAGTGCCACACCACCTCCTCTGCTTCCCTGCTTATCCTTTCATTACACCGTGCATTCTTCGACATTCAGCTCCCAATGACATTCATCCTTTAGCCATGACTCTGTGATGGCCCTAATGTCACACCTGTCAACGTGTAGCTGTACAAGGTCATCCACTTTATTTCCTATGCTGCATGGATTGAAATGCAAAGCCTTTAGCCCTTTATTGGTTACATTTGACTCGGTGTCCCTGTTGCATTGCACTGCATCTCCATGGCTGCAATTTTGCTCTATCTGCCTGTCCTTCCACACAAACTCCCTACTGGCTCTCCATACTTGTGCGTCAACCACCTCTTCCTCTGCTTCATTTTAGTTCCCACACCCCCCCCCCCCCCCGTGAATCTAATTTAAACCAACCCCTCACCAACGACATTAGCAAACTTCCTTTCTATTTTAGCCTAAAATATCTCTGACTGCTAGAAACGGGATACAATTAAGAAATCTCAGATCTGATAAAAAGATCCCTAAAAAAAATGCGTTCGCACTTGCAGATGCTCACTGACCTGGACTAATCATTCAGCATTGTCTAGTATTTCAGAAGATACTATTTATTGTTTGCCTTCCCTTGACTGAGCTGTAACTGGTCGGTCTGGAACTGTTCATATTGTCTTTGTATTCTCAGGTAAGGTAATGGGAGTTCAGCTGTCAACTATTTTCTGAAATGACTTCCAAAAATTGTGTATGCATTGTTGTAGATAAATATCTAATTTGCATTTATATAAAAAAATTATGTTGCCTGTGGGAGGCCAGCAGATGAATACTAAACATTGTTGCGGATGAGTGGTACGTCGGTTCAAACCTGCTTAGCTTCCAATTGTGTACATGCAGTGAATTGATAGATGAAGCCCTCTTCTAGTATCTCACCTTTCCTTCTCTTGGCAGGTATATTGCATAGAAGTATTTCATGTAGAACCATAGAATACCAGAAACAGGTCCTTGCCTTTTAAACTAAAACAAAAACTCCAACTTGCAATTTATTCTGACAGCTTACAGCTCACTGCCATCAATAAGATAAATATGAAGCCTTATATAAAAATGGTGGTGCTGCCGGAGCTGCTATAGCGGCAGCACTACCGCTGGTGTGGACCCACGGGGAGTGAGGAAACAGAGATGAAGCGCACCCATGGGGTCCAGCTACCCAGTCGACTCCTGCATGGGCTTGAAACAGCCTGTTGAGAGAGCCGACAGAGGTTTTATTTGAGATCCCGTGAGCTCAGGGTCTGGCCCAAGATGGAGGCGCCTATTAATTAGCAGCCAAAAGGGGTTGCAGACTCCGGGAGCAGGGCTCCAGAGGATGGGAAGATCACCTCCCCCCCTCCACTCCACCTAAGAAGGAGAAGCAGAAGAGACGTCCCACAGGACTGTGTCCTCGGAGGTGGGCTCTGCAGCTGAGGGGCCAGTGCAAGTGGCAGGCTGCTGGGAACTCAAGGCGAGGTACCCGCAGAAGCTGTGCACTGCTGGAGACTGTTGTTGGAAAACTTGTGCCAGGTTGCAGACTGCTGGAGACTGGCTCAAATTGGCCAAAGGAGAACCAAGTATTGGAACCGGGATGTGAAGGGGTGCCAAAGGGTCCCTGACCGTGTCGGAAGTTCAGACCTCAGGTTGCCAATGGTTTGAACTGGATTCTGGGAGGCTGCAGAGGCTACAGAAGCACTGAAGATGAATCTATGGACACTTGATCACTTTGGGAGGACACTCATTTGCTTCTCTCTCTCTAGGCCCTTTCATGCAAAGAAAAAGCATGACTGTGAAGGCGGAGGTTCTCCACCCTTACGTTGGGAGACTTACCTTCTTGAATACGGCATAGCTGGCTCCGAGGTGCTGACTGCAATCCCTCTCGGGGGAGGAGTGCAGCATGCCACCACCCCCACATGAATGTACAGCTGCTGCAAGCGGCTGGTTAGGGGTGGCCTGATGATGCTGTCAGCCAGTGACCCATCTCCCCACTCACCCCTCTCCCTCCATGACCCCTCAAGGCAGGTTGGGGGGGATCAGCAGGAGCCATCAGGACAGGAGGGGTCGGCAGGAGCTGTCAGGCCAGGGTGGCCAACAGAGGTCATCAAGGCAGTGGCAGCTGGCGGTGGCCATCAGGGAGCAGCCCCGCGGCCCACTTTGGCCTTCGGGGCAGCTCTCTGCAGTTCAAAACACAGCAGAACAATGGTTGTCTTCCCTACCCATAATCCCCCAGGCAGCTGAAACTTTTCTGGGAAAAACAGCAGTTCCAGCTGCCTGGGGGTTTATGGGTAGGAAAGATGGCTATTTCTCTGCCGTGTATTTATGATGGGTGGCGCTACAGCACCAGTCATCCTGCCTCCAAGGCGCCGCTCGACATGAATGCAATGCTGGAGCAGCCTCTTAGGGCTGTTCCATGAAAGGTAAGTTTACGTTTTCCCTCCACACATAGCTGGCCTCCACTGGAGGCCGGGCATGAAAGGGCCTATTGACTGTAAGTCTGACTGTAAGAAATGTAAGAGGCGCTTAGGCCATTTTTGCCAGTAGCAAATCTCTCTGCCTTGCAGGAGGCAAAAAGGAATTTCATGTAATAGGAAACTGTTTTATTACTAAGTTAATAAATTGAATCTTGAATCTTATTCCGTTTTCCCTCAGCCACAAACTGCATATCCTCTGCATCAAACTTGGCAACCTTCAAGCAACACCTGCTAACATTTGCAAATACAAAACAATTATGTGTATTTACAATGAACAAATGGTCATATTGAGATAAATGAGTAATGAGAGTTTATTGTCATATACATAAGTACAATATACAGATGCACCAATATTCCCAACAGGCTACATCTAAGCAGAATTAATAGGGGTCTCAATATGAATTTGTTCTCTCATGCAGATTGATGCTTTCTCTATCAAAGAATTAGGATTTCTGGTTCAAAGAGATTGCCAAATAGTGGCCTTTGCTTTGTGGCTTTTGTTAATCTGATAAGATGATACAAGACAATTCAAAAAGGTTTAGTGAAAGGATGCTGAAACACATTGGGGCCTCCATCAATGCTGCTTGGTAAAACTCTGCTGGGGATAACTGAAAGGATCTGCATTGTTGTGTCTTTGCTGTTATTCCTTTCCAGTGAAATAATTCCGCTTCAAAAAGTTTCACATCTTGGTTTGCTTATGAAAAACATCAAAAATCTTGTTTCTATGTTATTTAAATAATGGAGATAGTCAAATGGATTGAACATTGGCTGAAAGGGAGAGGCCAGAGAGTGGTAGTGGATAATTGTCTGTCAGGTTGGAGGCCGGTGACCAGTGGTGTGCCTCAAGGATCTGTATTGGGCCCATTGTTGTTCGTAATATATATATTAATGATCTAGATGATGGGGTGGTGAATTGGATTAGTAAATATGCAGACGATACTAAGATAGGTGGAATAATGGATAATGAAGAAGGTTTTCAAGGATTGCAGAGGGATTTGGGCTCCTTAGAAAAGTGGGCTGAAAAATGGCAGATGGAATTTAATGCTGATAAGCGTGAGGTGCTTCATTTTGGTAAGAAGAATCAGAACAGGACATACGTGGTAAATGGGAGAGCATTGATGAATACAGAAGAGCAGAAAGATTTAGGAGTAACGGTACATCGTTCCCTGAAGGTAGAAACTCACGTGAATAGGGTGGTGAAGAAGGCTTTTAGTATGCTGGCCTTTATCAATCATTGCATGGAATATAGGAGTTGGGAGGTGATGTTGAGACTGTATAAAACGTTGGTGTGGCCTAATTTGGAGTTCTGTGTGCAGTTCTGGTCACCTAATTATAGGAAGGATATAAACAGAGTGGAGAGAGTGCAGAGAAGGTTTGCCAGAATGTTGCCTGGGTTTAAGCATCTGGAGTATGGGGAGAGATTGGACAGATTGAGTCTTTATTCTTTGGAGCGTAGAAGGTTGAGAGGGGATTTGATAGAAGTATTAAGATTATGAAAGGGATAGACAGAGTGGATGTGGATAGACTATTTCCGTTAAGAGGAGGAAAGATTAAAACAAGAGGACATGAGTTAAGAATTAAGGGGCAGAGGTTTAGAGGTAACATGAGGGGGAACTTCTTTACTCAGAGAGTGGTAGACGTGTGGAATGAGCTTCCGGGAGAAATAGTAGCGGCGGAGTCAATTGTATTATTTAAGAAAAGGTTGGACAGGTATATGGATGAGAAGAAGATGGAGGGTTATGGGCATTGTGCAGGGAGGTGGGACTAGAGAGGGGTGTTTGGTTCGGTGCGGACTAGAAGGGCCTAATGGCCTGTTTCCGTGCTGTAAATTGTTATGTTATGTTATGGAAGCAGAGAAAGGTATGGTGACAATTGAGGGGATTCACAATTAATTTTGGATTGCTTTTTGAAATAGCCAGTAGAAACACAATGGTCCGAATGGCATCCTCCAAGCAATTTGTAGAAAGCTTTCATTTCATTTTTGTCTTTATTGCTGGGTAAATGTTAAAGTTAGGATGAGTTTCTGAGCTATCACATCACAGTTGATGGCAGCTGGAGAGAGCCATTGTGGATGTTTTCAGGAACTTGCAGGTTGCAATCTAAACATTAGATTGGATGATCACTATTCACAGTGGCAATTTCTTCACTGCTCGAGCTTATCACACACAGATGTTCAAGATAAACTAAGTTTGCATTCATGTTGTGTGTACTAATGTGTCATTAGTTTGTTTACCCAGCAATAGTAATGATGGCACTCCAACTCTGAATTAGAATTAGAGCACATGAATTAATCTTCTCAATACTGACTTGAAACTGCCTTACTTGAATGGGTTGGTTTTAAATTTTACACATTAAAAGATATTTATGGGTGAACATATGTATGAATTCTTCTCGATACTCTTTTTGTGGAGACCTTAACAAATTTAAATTAAATGAATTAATACTTCTATTGAAAGGGGACAGGAAGGTGTCATAACTATGTGACATCTGATCATGTGATCAACAGGCATTACTTGATTTATTAGTACACTGTACAATTTCCAAATAACCATTTCAGATGTGTTTTTGTTTTCCTTCAAATTTGTCCAATTTCTTATGGAGCACCTTATTAGGACTGAGAATGGGAACAGTTAATAAACAGCTGCTATATGAATGCATTCATAAAGTGAAATGTGTGAAGAAGGCTGAAACAGATGGAGCAGATGTGTGTAAGGATGACAGGGCTAATTAAATCCACAGCTGCCCCGACTCGATTGGAAAGCTAGGGGATCTCTGAGGGGAGGATCAGAAGCATGCAAATGTTTCTTTGAAAATATATAGCCACATATGTAACCAAACATTTGAAAGCAGGCATGAGAGTTAGACCCTCACACTAGTCTGATCATGAAAGGATGGAATATTGCAGCATCAGCTCAAAAGCCCAGACATACTTCAGATTTAAAATCCTGACCATTGTTTCAAGTCACATCCCAACCCCTACCTGTAGCATCTTCCAGCTCAAGAATTCTCTGTGAACTCTTTCAGTCACTCTGAGTTCTTGTATATCCCATATTCCCTCACCTGAACATTGCCAACTGCCCAGACCCTAACCTCTGGAACCTCCTTCCCATCTCTCCATTTTTCAATTCCTCAAAAATGTAACTGTTTGATCTATCACCAATACTGACATCTTTTTCAGGAGATTGTGCCAAACTTTGAGTGTTTTGCTCCTATAAAGCACCCCTGGAAGATTTGAAAGAGCCATAGATAGGGTAAGGATGTATGGAATACCCGATGTTGCTGCCACTGGGGCAGAGTATACAACAAATCTTGAGCAGAAGACCTTGACAGCTGTCATGGTGGGAAAGTCATGACAAGCCACAAGCCTCCCCTCGCAGCCCTTCACGAAGTGATAACAAATGAAAAGCAAGTGATTTATGTGAGGCAGTAAGATAACGAATCAAACCAACAGGGCATTTATCTTTTTCCAAGGGAAAGAGCAGAGTCTGCCATCTGTGCCGTGGAAGTACTTATTCTGTGGTGTTGAGTATTATGAATATTTTGATGTTAAGAAGGAGGAACAGTTAAGTGGAGATGTGCCCCTGTGAGTGGGGAGGGAAAACCAGCATGTAGTAGTTCAGTCCTTATGGTAAAACAAAGGAAAATGAGGCCCTACAATACAGATACATAATTCCCTGAAAGTGGCGTCACAGGGTTATAAAGAGAGCTTTTGGCATAATTGCCTTCATAAATCAAAGTATTGAGTATAGGAGTTGGGTTGTATAAGACATCAGTGAGGCCAAATTTGGAGTATTGTGTACAGATTTTGTTACCAAACTACAGGAAAGATATTAATAAGATAGAAAGAGTGCAGAGAAGATTTACTAGAATGATGTCCAGAATTCAGGAATTGAATTACAGGGAAAAGGTAAACAGGTTAGACTTGTGTTTGGGGCAGGCTTGCTGCCTATTGCGGGTGGTCACGTGGCTTCCCAACCTGAAACTCATTCGAAAAATCCAACGACCTGTCAGTACATGGTGTACTCTTTGTTCCACTCAAAGTTAAAAAGTTCTAGACAATGTTACAAACTGCAGGTGGAATGCCAGCTAAAATTGGGCTCAGTCCACTGGTCAGTGCACACCTTGCCATTGGCTGGTTCAAATCACTCAGCATCCTTATTGGCTAGAGCTCTATATTTAGCAACAGCACAGAAGACACTCGGTCTCTCTACCTTGAGGTGCTAGCCCCAGACACCACTCCATGCTGGGTCGCTGCTGCAGACGTCACTTGAAGGGTTGTAGGTAAGGTGCACACTGCACTGAAGCTGAGCCATGATATTGCTATTGCTCAAATTGCTGTAGATCAATACTGCAGTAGAGCTACTGTTCTCAACTGATCAGGGGTCTGAGAGCCTGTGGATATAATGATATCAGATCTACCTCCCCTTATTCAGGAGTCCAGGAGGGTTTGTATAACCCTTTGCTTATAGGTTAAGAATGATTACATTGCTTGTGTAAATTAATACTTGTGTACTGTCTAAGATTTTTCCCTGTTTGTTTCCCATTGCGATCAGTTCCCATGCTCCCTTGTATATTGTGCACACGTTCATTGTGTGTAATGTTCCCACGCTCTTTTATAAATTGTCTCTCTTATTAATTGCTGTGTTCATTGTTTTTGATTGCAAACCCTTGTGTCCAGACTCATCTCTCTTTGAACCCACCAAATCTGACACTTCCTCAACAGGACTTTATTCCCTGAGGCATAGAAGAATGACGGGAGATTTGATAGAGGTATTTCAAATTATGAGAAGGATAGACAGAGTAAATGTAGATAGGATTTTTACACTGATGGTAGGTGAGATACAAACCAGAGGACATGGGTTAAAAGAGAAAGGGGAAACAGTTAGAGGGAACTTCTTCACGCTGAGAGTAGTGGGAGTATGGAAGGAGCTGCCAGCTGAAGTGATGAATGCGGGTTCACTTTTAACATTTAAGAGGAATTTGGACAGGCACATGGATGGGAAAGGTATAGAGGGTTATGGATGGAGCAGGTTATAGTGGGACTAGGCAAAAAAAAATGGTTCGGCACAGACTAGAATACCCAAAGGGGCTTGTTTCTGTGCTGTAACATTCCATGGTTCTACAATGTTCTCCCTTGGTTAGGTCAAATCTGGGATGGATTGATCTTTCCCTCTTGATAAAATTAAATCTGCATGGGAACAGGATTAAAACCTTGCATAGGAGGCTTGTTGGGTCAATTCCACCACCCTTTGTGCCTGTTATTGTCGGTTGCAATTTAAAGTTGTGCCTAGGGTTCATAGGTCCAAAGCTAAATTATCTTGTATTTATCTAGATGTAAATTCTTGTTGTGATAAATGTAAGAGAGATGAGGTCTCCCTCATTCATCCAAAGATGAGCCCGAGCCTCAAAACGTACTGGAGGGATGTTTTCCAAATCCTCTCCTCGGTCCTTAATTTAAATCTAGAACCTAACCCTCTTTGGTATCACTGGAGAGGATGATGTCCATTTGACCCCAATTAAATCTCGGGTTCTGTCTTTTGCCTCCCTTTTGGCCAGACATGCAATATTACTAAGACATAAGGATGCTGCCCTGCCCACCCAATGCTCAGTGGTTGAGGGATATTATGTCTTGTTTAAATCCAGAAAAGATTTGTTATTCCATTAATAATTTAGACATAAGATTTCAAACTTTATGGGGACCTTTCCTGAGCTACTTTCAGAACCTCTAGTTTTATTATAAAACCTGTCTTCCAACACTATTGTATTACTCCAGGTATAAGGTATGCTTTAATTATAGAACTTTGACTCTCAGGA
The DNA here is from genome assembly GCF_036971445.1 of Narcine bancroftii. Taxonomy (NCBI): domain Eukaryota; kingdom Metazoa; phylum Chordata; class Chondrichthyes; order Torpediniformes; family Narcinidae; genus Narcine; species Narcine bancroftii. The sequence goes on along the minus strand of NC_091470.1, from coordinate 52,390,333 downwards.
GATGGGGGAGAAAATGAAAACATTAATTCAGGACAAAATTGTAAGTTTTTTTTACTTTATAGATGTACTCTATAAATTAGATAATTTTGTTGATTTCTTTATATGTATTTTACAAATTTTTTGTATATATCTGTTTACTTATGTAAAATGTAATAAAATATTTAGAAGGAAAAAAAGGTGGGGTGGATGAGGTTGGTCTGAGCATTTTGGTTTTCCATCATTTTCTACTGCTAATTTGTGAGTTGAAGTTGGCTCCAATCCAATATTGGGAATAGTATGGAAAATACTTTCAGTATTCTATACACTGCATGCATTTGAGACTTGGGAGTTAGTGTAAATGTTAAAACTTTGTGTTTGTGATTTGTGGTTGTCTTATGGCCATCCCTTTAAGGATAAATTATTTTCGTAGTGTTACCATAGTTATTATGATGTCATGTGTGCTGGTATCTGTGTGGACCGGGAGTTATCTTCTCTTTCATGAAAGGAGAGTAAGATCGAAATACTTTTCTTTGAATTCATCTTAATTCGTTCTAATCATCTTCATAATCATTTTAATTCATTTATTTGTTTGAAGTAGAATATTGTTATTATTTTACAGTATGCTTTATTGATTCATCATTATGAAAAATCTCAATGCGAAGTTATTCAAAATACTTTCATTTTATCAACCAATTAAAGGCTACATAAAGCTGCAATTACGGTTTGATTTATTTGGATTGATAAGATCCAATTCGGAATATTGATGCTTACATTTTCATGAAGATGACATGTTTTAAAATTGGGAAATATTAGAAGCTGGGAAAGGTCGTCTATAGTTAGTAATCTCCAGGAGACCTACTGCATTGTTCTTTCTCTCTCTCTCTCTCTCTCTCTCCTTCCACTCATCTCTGATCACCACATGGTTTGAATTTCATAGAAGTTCATTTTAATCCTCCTTTGCATCCTTGGGACCTCCCAGGAATCCCAGATAGATGGCTGGAATGACACCATTAATGGCAGTTTTCTGATGACCCCTCTTCCCACAACACTCCCTCCGCCCCCCCCTCCCCCCACCACCTCATGCTCTTCCAAAGATGTGACAGAGGACAGAAAGAACCACTTAGAAGATTAACTTTACTTTGTGTATTTTTATTGCAAAACAAATTTCATTAGTTAGGCATAATACTGGAGAAATTCAGCAGATCAAAGAGTGTCCTGAGTTTCTTCAACCATGGTGTCTACATGGTTTCACTCTTCATTAGTTAGGTAGATACCTTTGCACACCATGAAAAATTAGGTATGTGCCCCAACACATCTAATTGATCATATATGACTTAAACCTTCCTTATTCAAAATGGGAAGGAAAAGAAACAACCAAAAACATGCTAGAGCATGCAATTTACAAATGTGTTGTTGCAGAGTTAAAGGGTGAGTTTGCCCAATACATCAAATGAGTCTCTGAACAATAGCAACTGGTAACAATTTACTCATGTGTTGGTTATTATTGAAAAATGGCCAGTCAAGGTTCTCACTTTTTTTGATTTCTTTATGGAACCTTTTGAGTGCGGAGAGTGAGCAGAGATGAAGTTGAGCTTGGCTTGACCTGATGCCAGAGACACAACGTACTGCCGAAAGTCATTTATGTAGCTCAAACATTTGAACAAGAGGCCCTCCACGGAATCATATTCCAGCAGATATTCCTGTTTTTGGAAGCTTTGGAATGAGAGGAAAGCTGAAGGCAATGTAAACAGAATTATGGCATTTAAATCACTTTCCCGCAAGGATTTTAGTTTTTTTTTAACCTATGGACTCCATTTGATACATAAAAAGTTATAAAATCAAGGCAGAATTTAATTAGTCTTTGTTTACCAATCAACATGTTATCTGTACACATTTTGACCAATTCCTTTTAAAGCAAACTATTGTTGATGCTGGAAATCTGAAATGATAACAGAAAATGGGTTGTGCAGCTTCTGTGGTGAAACAAATAGAGTTAATATTGCAAGAAGGTGACATTTCTTCAAAATGAAAAGCTCTGATGTTTCTTAAATCAATCCTGTTACAATGCACTGGATTTAAAATCTTTGTATCAATTTGCCCTTTTTCAAACCTGTAGCCATGTCCTGAAATGTCATCCTGTGGTGCACTGTTAGCCAGAATCAGACACACACAAAGATAAAGACTGTACAACAGGCTTTAATCCACAAAGACTTCCACAGAGCCAGGCTGGCTATGACTGCAGCAACTCTGAGTGAGGCCTCATGAGGCCGGTGCAGGCTTATATCCCGGAAGGTGATTGACACCGACCGGGTGGGTCTTGATCCATTCAGGCCGACTGATTGACAGCCGGCCAGGTGTTGTCCTGTCCCCTTACACTCCTGCAGGTACAGAGGTTGCCCCCTGCAGTAGGCCGGTGGTGTACCATTATATTCACCCCCTTCTTTAAAATTGTACCAGAGGAGGGGGGGCAGTAACAAGGAATTACACCCACTATGTACATACAATATTGACAGGTTGAGACGATTCGGCGCTGCCGGGTTCTCTGTGATCATCATAGGACTGGCTCCTGGTCACTGGTCAGAGGGGAAGTGGGGGGGGGCTGGTGGCAGGGGTGTGTGTGGTGCCTCGCGGAGGGGTGGCCAGGGGGACTGGGGTCGACATATGCGGGTCGTATTGGATGGGTGGGGGGGGTAGGTTCATCTCCTAAGGCTGAAGGGGGCCACTGGTGGTCAAGGAGGCCCTGCATGCCCCATAGCTGCCTGGGGATGGGGATGTATGCCCGGTCAGCGTCATCCTGGGTTGGAGAGTGGCATGGTGTGCTGGGTGCTCCTGCTAGTGCCAGGTCCCTGGTTGAGACGATGTCCTCCCTGCCACTTCTGAACCTAATGTAAGCATAGTTATGGTTTGCATGAAGGAGGAAAACCTGCTCTACCAGGGCTTCGGCCTTGTGTGTTCATACATGCTTACGCAGAAGCACCAGTCCCGGGGACATGAGCCATACTGGGAGTGACATTCCAGTTGCCGACCTCCTGGGAAATGAAAACTGGTGTTCGTGAGGGGTCTCGTTGGTAGCCGTGCACAGCAGTGACTGAATGCCATGGAGCGCCTCGGGCAAGGCGTCCTGCCAGTACTCAACGGCCCATCCTTTTGACCTGAGAGCCAGGAGGACTGCCTTCCAGACCACCCCATTCTCGCATTGCACTTGCCCATTGCCTCTCGGGTTATAGCTTGTCGCGATGCCCCTTGCTGTCAGGTACTGGTGCAATTCATCACTCATGAAACAGTTGCTGTGGATGAAGGTGGGGGAGCCAAACATGGCGAAAATCTCCCCCAAGGCCCTGATGACGGTGGCCGTGGAGGTGTCCGGACAAGGGATGGCGAAAGGGAAGCGTGAGTACTCGTCCACTACCGTGAGGAAGTAGACGTTTTAGTTCGTGGAAGGCAGGGGCCCTTTGAAGTCCATGGCTAGATGCTCGAAAGGCCAAGTAGCTTTTACAACGTGGGCCTGGTTAGTGTGGGGGGGGGAGGGGCGGAAGAAGCGGGGTTTACACTCCGCACAGACCCGACAGGTTTGGTCATGTCCTTGACATCCCTGATGGTGTTCGGCAGATTTTGGGACTTAACGAAATGGTACAACCGGGTGACGCCCAGATAGCAGAGGAACTCTTGCAATGCCTGCAACCTGTCGTCAAGCATAGACGCGGAGGTCCAAGAGATGGCATTAGGGCTGTTGTTAAACTTCCCGGGATGGTACTGGATGTCGTAGCTGTAGGTTGCCAGCTTGACTCTCCAGCGCAGGATCTTGTCGTTCTTGATTTTGCTCTTGTGGGTAGTGTTGAACATGAACGCCATGGCCCGCTGGACTGTGAGCAGCATGAATCTCCGGCTGGCCAGGTAGTGGCGCCAGTGGCGGACCGCTTCCACAATCGCCTGGGCCTCCTTTTCAATGGCAGGACGCCCTAGCTTGGAGCTATGGAGGATCCTGAAGAAGAAGGTGATGGAGCACCCACCCTTGTCCAAGAAGCAAGGGACCCACTGCGAGTAATAAGAGAACAGGCCCAGGCACATGTGGAGGGCCTTTAGCGTGGGGAGGAGGGGTAACTTCATTAATGGGTGCATCCTTTCCAGATCTGGGCCAGCGACTCCATGGGCCACGATGTACCCCAGGATGGTGAGGCGGATGGTGCTGAACACGCACTTCTCCTTCTTGCAAGTGAGGTTCAGCTCCTCGGCTGTCTGCAGGAATTTTTCCAGGTTAGCATCGTGGTCCTGTTGGTCATGGCCACAGATAGTGCCATCATCCAGATATGGGGAAAGTCACCTTCATCTTGTGCCAGTCAGTCTATCATGTGATCCATCTCCCGCTGGAAGATGGAAACCCTGTTCGTGACCGGAAAAGGAACCCAGTGGAACTGGTACAGGCGCCCGTCCGCCTCAAAGGTGGTGTAGGGCTTGTCCTTCGAGTGGATAGGGATTTGGTGATACGCTGACTTCAGGTCAATCGTGGAGAAAACCCGATAGCGGATTATCCTATTGGCCATGTCGGCGATCCTCAGCAGGAGGTAGGCGTCCAGCTGAGTGTACCGATTAATGGTCTGGCTGTAATCCACAACCATCCTCAGCTTACTTCCCCCTTTGACCACCAGGACTTGGACTATCCAAGGGCTGTTACTGGGCTCTATAATGCCTTCCACCAGGAGTCGCCACACCTCCGCCTTGATGAAGTCCCTGTCTGCAGCACAATAGCGCCTACTTCTGGCGGTGATCGGCTTGCAGCCTAGCGCAAGATGTGGAAAGAGCGCCGGTGGGGTGATGCGCAGTGTGTAGAGGCCGCAGGTTGGCTGGGGTTGGTACGTTGACATGCTATGCAATGTGAGTGGATGTTGGGGCCCCCCGAAGGCAAGGGTGACACTCTACAGGTGGCACTGGAATTCCAGGCCCAGGAGGAGTGGTGCGCAGAGTTTGGGCATGATCAGGAGCCTGCGTCCTGAGTAAGTTTCCCCTCCCACTGTTATATCGACAGAGCAGCACCTGATGGTACCAACAGTCTTATCCTTGGCGGCAAGGGCGATCAAGCAGATGGAGGGGTGGACCTTTAACCTTAGGAAGTGGGCCACACTCAGGTGAATGAAGCTCTCTGTGCTGCCACTGTCCAACAGGCACTTTGTTACCTGCCCGTTTACTCGCACGACCATCACCGAGCACCCGAGATCGTGAGGGATAACCCTGGTCAGTGTGGTGGCAGCCTCAGAGTCAGAGTTGTCTCTATCCAGAGGGATGGGGAGCGTCAATAGGGCGGCCTGGTCATCACCCATGTTGACCATGTCACCATCGGTTGTGAGGTGCAGCGTGAGGTAGCCGATGGCCTCCAGAGGCATGGGGAGCATCGGTAGGACAGCCTGGTCATCGCCCATGTTGATCACGTCATTCTCAGTCATCAGGGGCCCTCCGTGTCGGGCACTGCCTGGCCCAAGATGGCGGTGGCACGTGGGGGGCTGTTGCATGGCTGGCCTCCTTCCCCAGCTATGTCCGCTGCACCAGGGGAAGTGATGTCATCATGGCTAGCGGCAGTGAAATCGTTACATCAACCAGAAGTGATGACGCTGTAGTTCTCTGAGCGGTGCCGGCAAGGGCAGGGGCTGGTGCAGATGCTCGGAGCACATGCTGTGATGGTCGCTGGTGGGGCCAGATGTTGCGTGGTCGAAGTCATGGAAGGGGGAAGTCATCACAGGGTCAATGGCGCAGCCTGGCACGCGCACGTGGGGGGGTCCGCGGGAGAGGTGGGGAGATCATAGAGGGTTTCTGAGCTGCCGGCAGGTTTAGAGAGGCACACTTTCACTAAGTGGCCTTTCTTGCCGCATCGGGAACAATACTGGTTCCTAGCTGGGCAGTTTTGGTGCGATCGTCGATCTGACCCACACCAGGACCCACAGTACTTACAGCAGTGCCAGGCGCCTGATGCAGCTACGTTCTCCTCCCCAGCTCAGCCTGGGGCTGCAGCTGCAGTGTGAGAGGCCCATAAGGGTGCCTGGGGGAACCTGGAATCGAAGGCTTCGACGTGCAGGCCTGCTGCTTCCAGTGTTTGGACCACTTCCACAGTCCTGGTTAGGGCATAGATGTTGTCTTCCAGCAGTTTCTGCTGGATGACCCTTGAGCATAGCCCTTGGACGAAGGCGTCCTGGATCAGCCTCTCGCCCTCTTCTACACCTACCCCGGGTTCAGCCAAACACAGTCGGGCCAACTCTCGCAAGTGTCCCAGGTAAGACTCAGCCGACTCCCCGAGTTGCTGGGTTCGGGTGTTGAGGAGGTACCTTGCACAGACCACCTTCATGGGGGGCTTGTACAAGTTCTCGAGAGTGTCCATTGCGCTCTTGTACGTGGAGCAGCCTTTGGCTACCTAGAAGACATGGGGACTCAGCTTTGACCAGAGTAGGACCAACCTCTTCCGATCGGAGTCCAGGATGTCACCCTCGTGTGCCTTGATGATTGCCTCGACCGCGTGCTGCCAGATCTCGAAGTGTGTCTGGGCTTCCGGGTGGTGTGAGTCGACCTCGAGGATCCCTGCGCACAGGAGTTTTTCCATAGCCGCCATGAGAAAATTTTGTGGATTAAATTGTGGTGCACTGTTAGCCAGAATCAGACACTCACAAAGATAAAGACTGTACAACAGGCTTTAATCCACAAAGACTTCCACAGAGCCAGGCTGGCTGTGGCTGCAGCAACTCTGAATGAGGCCTCAGGAGGCCAACATGAAGGTTATACGCATACCTCATAAGTTCCGGCTTATATCCCAGTGGGTGATTGACACCCGACCGGGTGGGTCTTGATCCATTCAGGCCGACTGATTGACAGCTGACCTGTCCCCTTACACTCCTGCAGGTACAGAGGTTGCCCCCTGCAATAGGCCGGTGGTGTACCACCACACATCCACCCTTCTGTTTCTGGCTGCCTTTGTAATCCTTTCCTCCTCTGTTTAATTACTGGCTAGGTCTTAATCTGCCTTCACCTTCTGAATCTCTCTGCATCAACATCTTTGGTTAGTTCCATCTCTTCCCTACCTGAACACACTTCCCATGCTTTTGATTCCCTCCCTGACTTTTTTATGGTTTGCTGTTCTTGGGAATCCCTGCAGACATGCTGGATGAAATTATAAGATGAGCTTTTCAGATTGTTCACTGTACTTCTGTTGCAGTCAGGAAAAATAAATACTATCCCATCACAGTTTCTACCACTATTAGATTCCTCCCTTGGATGACACTTGAGTCAAATGTTGGCTGGCAAATCATTACGAATACATGCCAGAGAACTGGGTCTTGAAGCATCTTCCGATGATTACCTATGGAGAGATCATAATGATCTCTTCCTTGTTCTGAATGCACCTCTCAGCCATTCAAATTCCTATGCCTCAAAAAGTTATAACCAAATTTGAATTTAATCATATTGGTTTAAATGTAGGATACTACATCTCTGAACATAGGGTATTGACATTCAAGTCAGAATAGTTAGGCAAGAACCAAAATAGCTTCATGAACCCTAGAAAAATATGACCTGGTTGTGTGCACACCATTTGGTAAAGGGCCCCTGTGTTCACTAAAAACTGAATGTGAAATAATATATTTTGAATAGATGCAAATGAGAAGAAAATGGATAATTTAATGTGACATGCCAATACTTCCACTAATTTTAGCATAATTATTAACCATCTGTGCAAAACAAAGACAATGGACAATTTTACCTTCCATTTGTGTTTGCTGGATCCCTCTAAGTCTCCAATACCCTAAATGATTATTAAATCTCGGCAGAGTATTTGTCCATTGTCTCTTTCATTGGATAGTATCCCTCATAAAAATTACACCTGATGACTTAAACGCAGGAGCAGAAGCTATGACTGAACTCCCAGGAGGCTGAGTTGCCATTTAAATATCACAGCTTAAGGAATGAAGATCCTTATACCTTCAGCTGTTGATTTTCCCCAGCTCCCTCTGCTGATGTTAAAATGTAACACTGCACAAAAAGCGAATTCTCTTACCACAAATCTCTAGCTACGCATACCTCATTTTCTGTGAAACCAATAGTATCAAATTGTGAGCAATAAATCCCCAGTTTAAACACACATGTGAGTCTCTGCTAAGTGATTTTCTTCTATATTTTGTGCAATACAAGATTCAAGACTTCAAAGGAGTGAAAAGAGAATTTTCAATTCAGAATTTTATTGCAGCTCAATTTCAATTCAAAATAACAATTTATAAAATATGTTGAACCTCTATTTTTTTGGTACTTGATCCTGTAAATAATAAAATCCAACCAAAAAGCAGAGGATGATTCCTGAACTATATATAGGATTAATGAAACTAATTAAAAGCAGTGTAAGTTTTACTATATTTCTCTTTTGACTAACAACAATAAACCTTAGGAAAATTGTTCATTTATACTCACAGAGCTTTCTCAGTTTAGTAATTGAAGATGACTCCACCTTAAGTATTTCCCCCAAGAGTATAACTGTATAACCTTCATTAGATACAGCTGGCTTCATTGTACCATGTATATGAATTAGGGATCTGTTCATTTTTATTATGAAGGCCATTTCAGAATTCCTGTCAAATTTTTAAAAAAAAGATTGTGACCAGATGTGGAGCATAAACTGAAGCATTTGGTCAAAAAAACCATTAAAAATGCAAAATAAACTCTCATAATCTTTCACAAGCAAATATATCACCACATGTAATGTTTTACAAACTGAAGAGGGCTCAAAAAGTGGGAGATAAATTCAAGTTATTTTTTTATCAATGGACAAAGCAAATTTTGTACCTTAAAAGAAGTTCACGTTCTACATCCTGGCTGTACAGCAGAGGCTACAGGCTAGGCAGAATGTTATTAAACTGCGAAATCACATCAACCTGATTTATGTTCTCTGATCACGGCTGCTGGGAAAATTACTTTGCGTCACTATCTCAAGGTGACTGCTACCTTCAGCTTCTGCAGGCAGTGCACAGAACTCGATTTCCACGGAAATAGCAAAAGGTTTATTGAGCAATTTGTTATAAATTCATGACTTAATGTGTTATTCTCCCCATATGCAGAACAACACTGTTCTCAACACAAGATGAAGTCAGCATGCTGTGCGTTTCACTGTGACGTTCTCTTTTTATTGCTCAAGCTTCATTTATCCTTTATTTCTCATCTTTCATTTACTGTGCTACCTGAAACTGATCTTCACCATTTCTATATGTATCATTGTCAAATCTGGGGAATTTAGTACTTATTTTGATGAAAAAAATCATTCATAAGGAATAGTGACATCTTCGGTGACAGTGTGGGTTCAAGCAGAACTAGAGCAATGGAAAACAAGTTAAAGAGCACAAGGTAATTCTGCAGAAAACTAAAGTTGACCAAAATTTCTCTTCCCCAAAATGCTTGACTAATCATGTTGAAGGCTAAGAGTTCCTTCCTCCCTTGATCCTTTCCAGCATGCAGGAGAAACGATCCACAAATATGATGGAATACTCAGCACTTGCCCAGAATAATGCAGCTACAACAACACTCAACCAGAAAATAAAGTAGACCGCTGATCAACTGCCAATTCACTTCCCCAACAGTCAATCATTCTGCCATGGGCAGACTTTTAATTTTTTTTAATGTTTAGAGAGTATTAACATTGACTTCTCTAGTTTCCATTAAACACCTCCCCTGAGTCTCTCTGTTTCCCTATCCCTCCATCTCCTTTCCTCCCCCCTCCATTCAGAGAGCTACCCTCTCCCCTTATCACTTCTTAGCACAAGCCCATGCTGCCCAATTACATCCGTGTGACCAAACAACCCCTCATGTTTTGGAACATTGGAGGAAACTGGACCACCCAGAGGAAACCCAGTCACAAGGTAGAACTACAAACACCTAGCATTCAGTGGCGAATTCAAACCTGGGTTGCTGGTGCTCTCATTCCATTATGCTAACCTCAACTACTGTTCCCCTCCAGAATTTACCATTTACAAAAAGCACTGTAGCTATTTGCTTGGGACACTGACAGCTCTTCTCAAATCTATATCCACCATCTTTGACGTTCCTGGATCTAAATCCTGGACCTCGCAGTGGGAATACCATGATTCGCAAACTGTAGAAGTTCAGAGTGATGGTTCCTGGTCACCTTCTCAAGGGCAGTTTGAGATAGAAACTAAATATTGGCCTTGCCAATGTGTCAAGCTCCCATATGTGAAATTTCAGGAATTTGGAGGTGATGCAAAGGTGATGCAAAGGTCATTTCTGGCATCGGAGGGAAGGGCATACACAAAAGGGCTGGAGAAACTCAGCAGATCATTACAGGAATTAAAAAGGGTAACCAGCATTCCAGGCCTGAGCCTTTTGTCAAGTTATGAGCAAAAAGAAGGGGGAGGGGAGAAAGGAGAGGAGGGAGGAAGGGGCAGGAGAAGAACTCAAGCTGACAGTTAAGAGGTTATAGGTGGATATACTGTAGGTGGGAGGGTATAAGAGAAAAAAAGCTGAGAAGTACTAGGGGAGATGGTAGTTCTCTGAATGGAGAGGGAAGGGGAGGAAAAGTGACAGTGAGATAGGGAAAGAGAGCTACTCAGGCGAGGGGTTTAATGGAAACGGAAGAAGTCAATGTTAATGCTGTCTGGTTGGAGCGACTTCATCCCTAACATCGAAGTACTCGAGATGGCAGAGGCCGACAGCATCGAATCCACGCTGCTGAAGATCCAACTGCGCTGGGTAGGTCATGTCTCCAGAATGGAGGACCATCGCCTCCCCAAAATCATGTTATATGACGAGCTCTCCACTGGCCACCGTGACAGAGGTGCACCAAAGAAGAGGTACAAGGACTGCCTAAAGAAATCTCTTGGTGCCTGCCACATTGACCACCGCCAGTGGGCTGATATCGCCTCAAACCGTGCATCTTGGCGCCTCACAGTTCAGCGGGCAGCAACCTCCTTTGAAGAAGACCGCAGAGCCCACCTCACTGACAAAAAATAAAGGAGGAAAAACCCAACACCCAACCCCAACCAACCAATTTTCCCCTGCAGCCGCTGCAACCGTGTCTGCCTGTCCCGCATCGGACTTGTCAGCCACAAACGAGTCTGCAGCTGACGTAGACATTTACCCCCTCCATAAATCTTCGTCCGCGAAGCCAAGCCAAAGAAAGAAAAGAAAAGAGAGCACCAAGACAGAATATTAGGTTTTATTCCTTCAATTTGCAGGTAGTTCAATTTGGCAGTGCATGAGGCCATGGATAGGCATGTCAGTGTGGGAATGGTAGTTCTCTGTTATTTCAGAGGACAGAATAAAAATGCTCAACAAAACATTCTCCTCGTCTCTTCAAAGTAGAGGAGGCTGCACTGTGAGCACTGAATGCAGTAGGTGACACCTGTTGCTTTGTTTGGAAGGACTGGTTGGGGCCCCAAATGGTGATGAGGGAGGTAGTGTAGCATTTCTTCTATCAGAGAGAAAGGACCTGAGTACTCAGTAAATCATCTGGAAAGGTTTCAGGAGAACTTTGTGTTTGGGAAGCGAACCTGGAGCAGAAGCAGATTGAACTGTCATTGTGAAACCAAGAGCAACCTTCCTTCTTGGGCTGTACCCAATCCCGTTGCACCTGTCATGGACAGCCTGGTAATAAAACCATAACAATGGTTCTGCTCTGTTTACAGTCCAGACCTGATCATTTTATCTAAACCTTGTCTGGATAATAAAGAAGGATCTCATTGGTTGGTAGTGCGGTGCTTGCAGGTTAGAGCAGGATAAAAAAAAATCTTAAGCCACAGAGTACAAAGATAAGGAAGTATGCTGAACCTTTATAAAATGTTTGTAAATCACAATTGGAATATTGCATCCAATTCTAGGTCACCACACTTGAGGAAGCATTTGAAAATCCTAGAAAAAGTGCAGAAAGAGTTACCAGAATGGCTGAAGGGATGAGGTTATTTTATCTACAAAGCTCAGCTGGAGAAGCTAAGGTTGTTCTCCTTGGAGCAAATAAGGTTGAGAGGTGATTTGATGCATGTGCACAAGATCATGCCTGGCTTAGATAAGGTAAGTAGAAGGAAACTGTTTCCATTATCAAGAAGTATATATTGAAAATGGTGGGTAATAGATACTGAGCGATATGAAGGTAACTATTTTCAGAGCAAGCAGGTTTAAATCTGGATCTCAGAGTCTGTAATGGCTGTTGAAACAGAATAAATCAGGGCGATCAAAATGGACTTGGACAGGTACTTGGGAAAAATAATTTACAGTGCGATGGCGAATGAGTCTGCATAGATTGCTCTACAGGGAGGCAGCATGGATTCGATGAGCCAAATGGCCTCCTTCTGCGCTCTATCAATTTTATGATCCTCTGAAATCTGCAGAAGTGAGCACGACCTCAGCATTAAGGCCTCGCAGCTGAGTTTAACTGGCTACCTGCTCAGTTTCTGCCTAGCAAATTGGATTTAAAAATCCCTTAAATTTTGCATCTGATTTTTCTTCCCCTTTTTTCCTGAACGTGCTGAACTATTACTGCAGTATTGATCCACTAATTTGTTGGCTTCCAGCCCAATGTTCATGTATCAGCTTGGAGAGGGAGTTAGCAGAATAATCTGTTGAGAAAGATATGGGCCTGATCCAGCTCCCAACCAGTCATTCTCATAGAACAGGAACAGGCCCTTCGGACCTAATGTTTGCGTCAAATGTATCCAAATCAAATTAAGGCCTGCTGCTTTCACAATAGACATCCTTCCATCTCCTTCTTATTCATGTGTCTATCTGGAAGCTACTTAAATGCTACCACTGTATTTTCTTCCACCACTACTCCTGGCAGCCCATTATAGTCACCTATCATATCCTGAGTGAAATATTTGCCATGCACACCTCCCTTAAAGGGTGGCACAGTCAGCACATCACTGTTACAACGCCAACGATTGGGACCGGGGTTCAAATCCCATGCTATCACATAAGGAGTTTATATGTTCTCCAGTGTCTGCATGGGTTTTTGACAGGAGTCCTGGTTTTCTCCCACTGTTCAAAAACATACCGGGGGTTGCAGGTCAGTTAGGTGTAATTGGGCATGTGTTACCGTGCTGTATGCCTAAATTTAAAATCTTCCTCCATGTCACCATAAATACATGTCCTCTGGACTGTGATGCTTTTGCCCTGGGGATAAGATCCTGACAGGCCACCGTATCAATGCCGCTTATGATTTTATAAACGTCTATCAGGTCTCCCCACAGCTTCCTCCTTTGCCAAAGAAAATAACCTGAGTTTGTCCAATATTTCCCCATAACTCATACCCTCTAAGCCAGGCAACATCCCGGTTTCAAAGAGGTTTAAACTGTTTCCAGACCCTCCATATTCTTCCTATAATAGGGCGGACAGAAATGCACACAGTATTCCAATTCACTCTGGCCAAAGCTTTAGATAGCTGCAATATGGCATCCTAACTTTTATACACAATAATTTGCCCATTAAATCAAACATTGCACATACCTTCTTTACCATATCTATTGACATGATCACTTGTATTCAGCTTTGGATCTGGACACCAGATCTCTCTGGACATCAATGTTTTTATCAGCCCTGCCATTAACTGTGCGTATTTCCCCTACATTTGACTCCCAAAATCTAACTCCTCATATTTGTCTGTATTAAATTCTATCTGCCATTTGTCTGCTGTGATAGTTTTTATATATAGTTTTACACACACACACACAAACACACACACACACACACACACACACACACCCTCTCACACACACACACATAAACACACATACCCTCTCTCTCTCACTCACACACACACACACACACACACACCCTCTCACACCTCACACACACACACCCTCTCACACACACACAAACACACATACCCTCTCTCTCTCACACACACACACACACCCTCTCACACACACACACCCTCTCACACACACACAAACACATATACTCTCTCTCTCTCTCTCACACACACACACAAACCCTCTCACACCTCACACACACACACCCTCTCACACACACACACACAAACACACATACCCTCTCTCTCTCTCTCTCTCTCTCACACACACACACACACACACACACCCTCTCACACACACACACAAACACACATACCCTCTCTTTCTCTCACACACACACACCCCTCACACCTCACACACACACACCCTCTCACACACACACACAAACACACATACCCTCTCTCTCACACACACACCCTCTCACACCTCACACACACCCTTTCACACACACACACAAACACACATACCCTCTCTCTCTCTCTCTCTCACACACACACACACACACACACACACACACACACACACCCTCTCACACCTCACACACACACCCTCTCACACACACACACAAACACACATACCCTCTCTCACACACACACACACACACACACACACACACACACACACACACACACACACACACACACACACACACACACAGACACACACACACACACACACACACACACCTGCCCCACTCTATCCGCCTTTCATCAACTTGGTCCAGGTTACATTCTGGAAATGGGACGCAAATCCATTTGGGTGTAAATCGATCATTATAGATAAAATATACTGTACAACATGAGATACCATGACACACACACTGTACATATTTACCTAAATCTCTATATTCTACATACACGTCTAAATACCATAGTTAATAAAAGTAAATACTGTACAGTACCTATAAAAATCGGCATACACAGGTAATAATAGTAAGAAGACTGTATGTGTACTGTCCTTACCATGACGGGTGAAGTGTTGTATGACGTGAAGGCAGCTGCCAAGTGCAGGGACTATACAGTACTCTTGTAGTGTACAGTACAAGGTACAAAATTATCTTCACAGTGTGGTGTAGAACACCAATGATTATAGGCTTCCAGCCAGAACAACAGTTTTCCACCACTATCCTCTGTCTTCTATGGGCCAACCAATTTCGTAACCAAACAGCAACTCACCTTGGATCCCATGCATCCACACATTGTGAATCAACCTACCATGAGGGCCCGTGTCCAGCACCCTATTAAAGTCCACTTATACAATATCCACTGCCCTACCCTCATCAACCCCCTTTGTCAGATGCTCAAAAGCCTTAATCATGTGGATAAAACTTCACTTTCTCCTCACAATGCCATGTTGACTGTCCCAAACCTGAGCCTTAATTTGATTCCAAATTCTGCCAATTTATTCACTTTTGTAAAATGGATATCACTGGCAATGCAATATTTTTTGACCATCCTTAACTGCCCTTGAGAAGGTGGTGGTGAACTACCGCAGAATCTAAACTGCAGATACACCCACAGCACTATTAAATCAAGGACTCTGACCCAGCAATGGTGAAGAGCTGAAAGGAAACCTGCAAGTGACTCTTGACCTTCTTTGTGGTAGAGGTTACTGTGGGAGTCTAGAGATGGTGTTGAGTTTCTTCAGCTTCTTGGGGTTTCACCAATCCTGACAGGTGGAGTGCATTACATCAGACTGCTGATGTGTTCCATGAACATGGTGGAAAGGATCTTTGGTATCATATGGTCATCATAAGTCACAGGATATCTCTGACCTGCTGTTAGAGCCATGGTATTTATATTATTGGTTTACTTAAGTTTCAGGCCAATAGTGCCCTTCCAGAATGTTAACAATGGAAACCTCAGCAATAATAATACCACTGAGTATCAAGGTGGTAGTCCCCTCTTCTATTGGGAATGATCAATGCGTGGTATCTTTTGTGCTGTAAATGATAGTTTCCCCTTATTAGCCCTTGCTGAACAAGGTCTGTGTCTGGCTGCATCCAAGCTTTGACCTGTGCATTTGTAAGAACTTGGAAATGGAATTGAACTTTGTGTAATCATTAGGAACTTTCTCCATAAGAGGTGGCTGATCCAACAGCATTTCCGTGAGAAACTTCTTGTGATGTTCTCATTAACTTCAATGAGAGTGGAGATGGGTATTGCAAATAACTATCTTTATTTTGTTCTTTTACCCAATTATATTTGTGTTTAAATATGAAGGTGACTAAATTTTTGCTAAATAAAACAATGATTGAAAGTTTAACTCTACATGGTACCAATGTAACTATGAACAATTATTGTAATTCTGGTAGAACTGAAATATACAGTAAATATATGTGTCATTTAACAGGAATAGTTCATGATACCTGTGATTCAATGAAAAGTCTTCTTGCCAATTCATTGCAATATCGTGGCCTCAAGTCCTAATCTAGAGAAATTATCAAAAGGCAGAAACTGGTGTTCAGTAATGCTGAAAGAATGCTGTATTGTCCATTGTGCGTCCTTTCAGAACTGTGGACTTGTCTATGCTCTAAGCTGAACCCAGAATCAACATCTCTAGGAAAGTAATTATCAGGTCATTGCCACTTTGGCATTTGTGGGAACTTGTTGTCTGATGAAGAATTATTGCACTCCCTATATTACACATCCAGAAGTTCATTGGCTGTAAATATTTTGGAACATGATGATATCATAAAATGAATGATAAATTGTTAGATGGTTCATATTTTTTAAATATTACTTTTGCATCACTGAGTCCTGGCAGTATAAAAACTGTCAGTGAACATCTAAAATTTGAGAGTTATTTCAGATTTTTTTTCCAAACGCTGTTCAAATAATACCTTATTCCAAAAGTGTGCTGTGGAAATATTCCTTATCAATTTATTGGTTCAAAGCATTTCTCATTTCTAGTTATTATGCAGTGACCAGCTTGAAATTTAAACAGAGTTGCAACAGAATAAATTGTTTGTATATCTCTATTTTAATAAATGAATTGAAGTAATTGACTTTCTGATAATTGAGTTTTAAAGGGTACGATGATATGGCCATGAAAGTTAAGAGATGAAATAGTAATTCATCTGGATCTGAGTGCAGAAGTTCACCTTATCTAAAATAATTGTTGAAATTTCACATCAAATGACAGTTAAATTTGAAGTAAATCTATTTAATAAATGTTCACTGAGCTTTGAAGATCAAAAAAAAAACTAAACTTCCTCAGACATATAATGCTGTTAAATTACTTTTGAAAAGATTTTAAGTAACTGTTGAATATAGATGCTAAAAGCTTTTGGGTTGAGGAACTCTCTGATAAAAACAGAAATGCAGGAAATATTCAATAGTATTTAGAAACAAAGAGAGTTAACATTTCAAGTTTTGTTTTGACAGAACTGGATAAAGTCCAGAGACAGAAGGGAGAGAATGATAGGCACAAGAGATTGAGACAAAATGGAGTGTTCGTGAGATGTGAAACACAAAACAATAAAAAACAAAAGGTGAATTATACAGAACTGAATAATTTCTACAAGGTGTACTGTGTTCAAAAAACTGTGAAAGCAATTTAGTGTGACTTTTAATTCTTTACTTCAGTGTTGAACCATGAACCTAGAAAAAAACAAATTTAGCTGTGGACCATGTGGCCACACCATCACTAAAACAGACCATCAGTATTTCAACCTCCTCAATTCACTTGGCTTTGCACTTGCCTCAGTTTCTCTCTCAGGTTAAGCAATGCCGTAACATAAAATTCTAAAGCTTGTTTCAAAGTCCTCTGTGTTTTTGATCTTCATATCTCTGTAATCTCCTGGATTTAAATTTCCCCTCCATAGAATTTCTAATTCTGACCCCTATGCCACCCAAAAGTTTAATCACTTCACTGTGAGCCCATGCCTTTAGCTACTGGCCCCTAGCACAAGAATTCCTCATACCACTTCATCTCACTTTTTAAAATTCATACACAAATAAATCTCATTTGCCCCTTTTTGGATATCATCCTTCCAGACCATGAGACCATTCTGCCCAAATTCACCAATTAACCTACAAAACCCATATGTTTTTGGAGGGTGAGAGGAAACTGGAATACCCAGAGTAAATCCACACATATAACATATAAATACTGTATAAAATGTATTATATACAGTGCCCTCCATAATGTTTGGGACAAACATTTTTTGCCCCTGTTCCCCACAGTTTTAATTAACAATTCAAATGGTATTAAAGTGAACATTCCAAATTTTACTCAAGGGTCTTTGTGTACATTTTGGTTTTGCCATGTAGAAATTACAGCACATTTTATATGTAATCCCCACACTGCAGGGCATCATAATATTAGGGACATAGCAATGCTATCAATATTAAAGTAGTCCCGTTTAGTACTTTGTTGCATATCCCTTGCATGCAATGACTGCTTGAAGAATGCGATTCATAAACATCACCAGGTGTTGAGTATCTTCTCTGGTGATGCTCTGCCAGGCCTATATTTCAGCACCTGCTTGTTTCGGGGGCTTGTCTCCTTAAGTTTTCTCTTCAGCATATGGAAAGCATGTTCAATTGGATTTAGATAAGGTGACTGGCTTGGCCATTCAAGAATTTTCCAGTTTTCAGCTTTGAAAAACTCCTTTGTTGCTTTAGCAGTATGTTTGGGATTGTTGTCTTGCTGTTGGATGAAGTCCCATCCAATGAGTTTGGAGCCATTTGCTTGAACTTGCACAGATGTTTTGATACACCTCAGAATTAGTTTGCCTCTGCCAGCAGCAGTTTACATCATCAATGAATATAAGTATCTGTGCAGCCATATACATCCAGGCCATAACATCCCCAGGACCATGTTTCATAGATGAGCTGGTATGCTTTGGATCCTGGGCAGTTCTTTTATGCCTCCACACTTTGCTCTTGCCAGCATTCTGATACAGGTTAATCTTGGTCTCATCTGTCCATAAGACCTTTTTCCAGAATCTTGAAGGCTTTTTTAAATACATCTTGGCAAACTGTAATCTGGCCATCCTGTTTCTGTGGTGAATTAGTGGTTTGCATCTTGCAGTGTATTTCCGTTCATGAAGTCTTCATTGATACATTCACACCTGCCTCCTTAAGAATGTTTCTGATCTGTTGGACAGGTTTTGGGGGATTTTTCTTCATTATGTTGAGAATTCTTCTGCCATAACACATCTGTTCCTGGGCTCTGTGAACTACAATGGGGAGAAAGCCTTGGTAAAGGAAGACTTACTGAAAATAATAAAGAAACAATTTTTTAGAAATAATCTAACATAAACAGAATAGAGAATGGAATACAATTCTTTTATCAGAAACAGGGTCATAATAAGTGTAGTAAAGGTACATGCAGGAACTTAGTCAAATGCCTGCCCCTAGAATAGTTTGAGAAGTCCAGGAAGGGAACAAACAAAATAACTAGAAGTCTCTTAACCATTGGAAGGAAGCTTGAAGGTCTATTGTCTTTAACTTCCTGATCTAGTACAGAAATTATGTAGCAATTCCGAAAGACAAAGTCAGCCATGGACTCCAATGCAGATTTTTTTAAAATTGTATAAAAGGTTCTACATTGTTCCCTACATTTGGAGAGTGTGGATGGAACATTGCTACTTAGGAGAAGTTTCAATAAATGTGTTCAAAATATTGCACGTGAACAAGGAAAACTATTGGACTTCAGCCTGGAACATGCGAAGGATTTGACGAAAGATTGCAGTCAAATGTTATTTCTTTATCCTTCAGGTACTGATCATTCTTTAATGTTCTTCCCATGTTTTATTTTCTGCCTTTCTGGGGACAAGAATTGTCGAATAAAGCCTGAAGACAGGATCTGTCAAAAGACATAATGATGTTTTATTATCTGCTACTTTTAAAGCAGGACAAATAACATATCAATTAAAACTTTAAAGATAATCCTGATGCAGCACAGCATAAATATAAAGCAAAATATATTGGGTCAATATTTTATGGATTATATTGAGTTACTTGAGCCCATTCTAATGCCAATGCAGGGTATGAAATTTGAATTCTAACCTCACAAAGGCCAACTCACAAACCATTCAATTTGACGACACTGATTTCATATGAACAGCAGATCCCAGTTATGGCAAGCACTGGGTAGTGTTCCTTCTGCATATGGGTTCCTGCACTGGAAGTTACACATCAGGTGCAGGATGCTGTAAAAAATGGGATAGCTAACTGAGGGGTGGTCCTGACCTGCTTTAGTATTGAAACAAGGCAACTATAGTTTTTACTGCTGGATCACTTTTACATTCAGGAACTCTGCAGCCTAGCAAAAGTCTATGAGATTGTCATCCACATCTGATGTGCAACAGTGCTTCCCACAGAGGACAGAAGCTGCGGTAGGTTGATCAGGCAGCCCATTGTCAGGGAGGCCATGTGGAAGTTGTAGCTGTGTTGTCCAATAACGGACATCTGCTGTGACTTAACCACATTGATCAATAAATTCTCCCACACCAATCCTACTTCATAAATGCAGGGATACTAGAGAAGCATTGCCGCACACTCTTCAACAGTTGCTTCAATGGATGCGCTAAATACGTCTTCCTACATTAAATGCACTTAAAATGTAAGTTATCCCTTTCTTGCCACTCTATTGCTAAGAATGAAAGTTCTTAACGTGAAGTGCTGAAGTTGTAATTTTTGCTAATCCTACCAGCCTTCTAAACGACTGACCATATTGTCCAAGTGCATTGACCAATTCTTGGAAACATTGTGAGGCAGAATATTAAGAAATGCCTGAAGTCGTACAATCACTTCCTCCACTTCCTTGTCTTGAGCAGAGACCAAAGGAAGAAAACATGACTAAGAATTACAACGCATCCTTAACAATGGGTCACAAGAGTCATTTATTGGATTGTTCAGTGAATTTGCCAGAGCACATAGCCAAAATTTTGTTCATGAAAAATCAGGGAACAATTCCCAATCCAGACACAATATTCTGAAATTATTCTTTGGCAAAGCCCTATTCAAAAACTCAGCACAGAATGATCAGGGCCCACTCCTAATTCAGTTGCAGAACTCTGTGGACTCATTCACTTCTTTTGTTTCTGCTTAAAATATTTGCAAAAAGCCAAGCTCCAACCATACCCTTTCATCTCCCTCCCCTCATCAGATCTCCTGACATCAGGTTGCAGGTTAATTCTGAAGCATGGCCTAAGCTAAACCCATGGCAGTTTTTAAAAAACTTTTAGATTTAATGCAAGGTAATGGGCTTTTTTGACTCATGCTGCCCAAATACGACCAATTGACCTACACCCCCCTGGTATGAGTTTGAAGGGTGGGAGGAAACCGGAGCCCCGGGGAAAACCCACGCCAACACAGGGAGATCGTGCAAACTCCTTACAGACAGCGCCGCATATGAACTCCTGTCACTGGCGCTGTAACAGCATTGCACTGACCACTATGCTAACCATTCTGGTGGTGTTGTCTCCAAATCTTTGACCAAATTTTGGCAGATAGAATGTGGAGGAACTGCTCCATGTATTCTTTGGACAGAAATGAATTAACCTTTTGAAGGGATTTACCTATCTGTCAAGGGGGCAGCACAAGGTATAAGTGGCAGGATACACCGATGGAGGAAAGTGCAGCCAAGTATTAAGAAAGTTGTCAGGATGGTGGGAACAAGCAAACTTTACTGCAAACACTTAAGCTCGCAAGAGCAATCTTCAGGGTATTGAAAGCATGCCATGCTATCCCCAACATATGCCCGTGGTATGACCATGAGAAGGACTAATATGACCAACAAGGTGTTAAGATTCATTTAACTGTGTATTTGAGTTGATATCGTAGTACAGCATTATTTCAGAATAGTAGAGTGAGTACTTGCAGTGAGATAGAACTCCTTTTAATATTTTATCTGATGAAAAACCTTTAATTACAAGCTTTGATAAGTTGTTTCAGTTATCCAAAAGTAAATGCAATGGCTGTTAGCAGTGGTAATGAAAATGACACAAAATAATTCCACTGCTCACTCAGCTCAGCCACGTGATAAACAAAAATTATCAATAATATGAAAAAAAATGAATAGGTGATTTAAAGATAAAGCTAAGTAATCTGTCTCTGAGGGTGATGTCAGAACATCATTCAAGTGGGTGAACCCTTGCAAGGCATCAGGTCCTGGCAGGTACTGAAAATCTGCACCAACCAACTAGCTGGAATGCTCACGGACATTTTCAACCTCTCATTGCTGCAGTCAAAGGTTCCTATCTGCTTCAAAATGGCATCAGTCATCAAGAAAAGTAGTGTGAGCTACTCAATGACTACCATCCAGTAGGACTAACTTCTGCTGTGATGAAATGCTCTGAGAGGCTGGTCATGGCCAGAATTAACACGTACCTAAGCAAAGATCTGGACCCACTGCAATTCACCCATCGCCGCAATTGCTCTACAGCAGATGCAAATCACTGGCTCTCCACTCAGTTCTGGATCACCTCAAAAACAGCAATTCATACATATAGCTGCTCTTCACAGACAACAGCTTGGCCTTCAACACCATTGTTCCCTCAGCATTGGTCAAGAAGCTACAAACTCTAGGCCTCTGTACCCCCCTTTGCAACTGGATTCTTGACTTTCTCATTGGAAGACCACAGTCAGTATGAATTGGAAACAACGTCTTCTCCTCACCGATTATCAACACAGGCACACCCCAAGGATATGTGCTTAGCCCACTGCTCTACTCATTATACACTTATGACTGTGTGGCCAGACACAACTCCAATGCTATCTACAAATTTGCTGATGACACGACAGATGTCGGCAGTATCACAAACGGCATGGAGGAAGCATTCAGGAGGGAGATAGATCAGCTCATTGAATGGTGTAATGACCACAACCTTGCACTCAACATTAGCAAATCCAAGGAGATGACTGTGGACTTTAGAAGGAAGTCAGGGGAACACGGCCCAGTCCTCATTGAGGGCTCAGAAGTAGAGAGGGTCAAGAACTTCATATTTTTGGGTGTCAACATCTCCGAGGATCTGTCGCAGAGGCTCCATGTTGATGCAATCACAAAGAAGGCTCACCAGCAGCTATACTTTGTGAGGTGTCTGAGGAGATTTGGTATGGCACTGAAAACTCTCAAAAACCTCTACAGGTTTACTGTGGAGAGCATTCTGGCTGGTTGCATCACTGTCTGGTATGGAGGCGCCAACAGTCAGTTCAAGAATAAACTCCAGAGGGTTGTTAACTCATCCTGCGACATCACAGGCATCAAACTTCACTCCATCAAGGACATCTACATGAGGCAGTGTCTTAAAAAAGCAGCTTCTATCCTCAAAGTCCCCCCACCACCCAGACCATGCCCTCTTGACTCTGCTACCATTGGGGAAAAGGTACAGGAGCCTAAAGATGAGCATTCAGTGGCATAAGGACAGCTGCTTCCCTGCTGCAGTCAGATTCCTGACTGAATGAACCAAATTTACTTACTTTTTGTGCACCACTATTTTAATTTTTTTATTTATAGTAATGTCATAAGATGGTTATAATACGAACGTTTGCACTGTGACGCTGCCGCAGAACATTAAATTTCATGACTTGTTCATGATAATAAATTCTGATTCTGATCATACCTTTCACAGCTCATTTTCTTTGAACCTGCATAGAAGAGTCATGTTAAACAAAACACACAAAAGTCACAATGATTTTTCTTGGAAGCATCAGCATCAGCCACTTTCAAACAGTCTTATTCTCAGACACATTGGAGGAATAAATCTGAATAGCTGTCATGCTGCCTTTTGTTTATGTACCATTGAGAGGAAAGTCCATTCTACAAGCAAGATCTTTGTGTGATAAGGAACACTCTAACAGAATTTCACCATGCCAAAACTGCAGTTTCACTGACATCAGCGGCCAAGTATTTAAAAAATACTGAGGCAAATTGTGGGAAAAGAAAGGTTTGTTTTATTTTTCAGCTACGTTGCTGGTGTACGGGTCTGAATTGGCAGAATAACATTCAAGGCTATCTTTCTCTCATCTATGAGCACCAACAGGTTAAAACCTTGCTTTGACAACGTACAGGTTTAGGATTGTTTTTCTGAAATCATCCCACTTTCCATCCCAAGTTCCATCGTCCCCAAACACAATAAAAAGAAATGAGCTTATTTCTGTCGTGACTGCAGTTGACTTGATTTGTTTGCTGAACAACACGCAGTATGTGGGAGGAAAAAAAATAGATGGATAAGGATCATAATTATTCGGCAATATCCCAGAGGTAAGCCCCAGAACTTGTCAATCAAATGCAATCAATTTCATTCCAGACATCTGTAAAACAATAAAAAAAAATGTGCAGTGTAAACAGATTCAACAATTCAATAAAGCGCATCTTGGAAGGCAAGCAATTTTTTTCCACAGTAATTTGTTTCTACAGATGAAATTACTTCAATAGCAATAATACAAGTTGCGAATTATTCTGAAGATATTATCAACTAAGATGGGTGCAGTTTTAAGCAAAATAAATTATTGAAATTGGTGAAAAAACATGTATGAATTGAAATCTCTTTTCAATAGTTTAATGTAAATTTATTTTGTCCAAAAAAAACAGCGGGAGGTAGCTGAAGGATGCATCATATTTTGCCAGTGCCTGAGCTATGTATTAGCATACTGATTCATCTCTTTGCTGGTCCAGCAGTCAGCTTTGTGCTCCCAGGAGGGTTGGCATCTATTCAGCATTCAAGAGAGAATTGATTCTGCTTGAATCCACCAAATCACGTGGCTGAATATAATGAGCTTCTGTAACTAACAGCTGCTAGTGGCAGAGTTGGGTTGAAACATTTAGTCTAACACAAAATACCTAGACTGCAGCAGCCTCCAAGTCTCTCCCCAGAGTTTTCAAAGATGCATTGAATATTAAAAATAATTTAGCATTTCTACCATTTGATTTGGCTTTCCTCTTGTCCTCTTTACAATGTTGACTCCACTGTCCTTCTCTTGACTGTACTCAACAGCATTACACACCTACTCCCTCCTCCACCTCTGGCTGGACAACCTATTCCAGCTGCAAAAGTAACTCAGTGTAGAATGCAGACTTCTCCATTAGTTCTACACCACAATTGACCAGAAGTGGGCTGTACCCTTACCCTTACCATATGTTCGCTTTCATCTTGCTTTCCAAACGAAGACGGAGAAACGGAGCCAACATATATGAATTGTTTGACTTGATGCAATTTCCATTTTTTTGGAAATTCCATTTTTATTGATATGTTTCTGGAAAAATGCTTTGTTACAATATTGGGGGGATTCTAATGTGAGCATTAGCATCAACCTGGGAGATATGAAAATTAATGAAAGTGATGTGGTGTTGACATAATGTACTTGCAATGGCTTCATGAAGATACATCTTTAGTTTGTATGCCACCATATATTTTGGTGTATAAGTCAAATGGCAGATTAGTTGACCCCCCACCACGCCCCCCCCCCCACCGCTCCTTTTTCAGTCTCATTTTAATGGTTTTATTATATATCGGGCATATAAGTTGACCCCCAATTTTTGGGTTGTCCGAGCCTCTCAGCAACAACCCAAAATTTGTTAGAATAGCCCAATTACCAAGTAACAAAGCTTTAGAAATAAGCAAGCAAGTAAAAAAAAAATAAAGGACAACTTTAGCTTCTGGCCAGGAAGATGCCAAATGGTGCTGGGTCCAAGTCTTCAGCGCAGGAGCGGCAAAATCATTCTCCCGACAGGAGCAGTGATCCTTGGCCTGCCAAGCAGGGGCAGCAACCTCATTCTCTCAAGTAGGAGTGGCGACATTATTCTCCTGGCAGGAACGGGAACCTCATCCTACTGAGCAGGAACAGCCACGGCCTACTGGGTAGAGTTGCGACCTCAGGCTCTACAATTGTAAAATGTCTGGGTGGGTTATGGCGGCGCCCAGTGGTGGGGAAATGTCGGGGAGTGCAGATGCCGGTAGTGGAAGGTGCCTCCAGGGTCGACTTATGTGCCAAATCAGCATCCATCAGTTTTTTGAGCCAAATTTAAGTATACCTGGTGTATAAGTTGACCCCAATTTTTTGAGAGATTTTTTGAGTGTTTCAAGACTCGACATATGCAGAAATATATGTCAATTTCATCCCCCTTTCTGTAATCAATTCTTCTTCTTCTGGTGGACTTGACACAAGCTAGAAGGCTATTCTTTAATTAAATCCCATTTATATAATTTCCCCTTTTTACCATTTTAGTTGCCACAGTCGCTTATGAATAAGCCATTTTTCTGGTTTGTAGCAATCACCATGACTTCCTGATTACCTTATTTGTAATTTAGTTCACAGATTAATCCATTCATGGAATACAAACCTATATATTTCTTACATATACACATGTATTTTCACACATTTTTTTAAATTTAGACATACAGCACAGTAGCAGGCCCTTCTGGCCCATGAGCCCGTGCCTCCCCCCCAAAATGCACCAGTTAACCTACAATTCCCATACATTTTTGAAGGATGGAAGAAAACCAGAACACCCAGAGGAATCTTATGCAGACACAGGGAGAACGTAAAAACAGCGCCGATTGGAACCCAGGTCACTGGCACTGTAATAACATTGTGCTATGCACTACACTGACTGTGTCACCCAGCTACTCATATTCAAAGAGAAGTCACTCAACTGATACTCTGACTGGTGGATAAAAATAGAGCCAGGCAAATGTGGCTGGTAGGGAGGCATTGAAAGAGGATAATGAAGACAACCATGGTCTGCTCAAAAAGTCAATTTTCTTTAACTTTAGACATGCAGCACTGTAACAGGCCCTTCGGCCCATGAGTCCATGCTGCTCAAATTCCCCAATTAACCTGCAACCCCATGTCTTTTGAAAGGTGGGAGGAAACCCACACAAACATGGGGAGAATGTAAAACCACCTTGCAGATGGTGCTGGAACCCAAGTCACTGGGGCTGTAATAGTGTTGGGCTAAACAATGCCACCCAGAGGAATGCATGATATTACTTTGTTTGCTGTTTTGAGTTGAAAATGGGATTGGAAGGATTGTAACATGGAGTTCTGCTTATAAAGCACATAGTCGGGAGGCAGAATTGAAAGAAAGTAGTCAAAGTCAACTTTTTTTTGCAATATTTTGGATATCAGTTCACATTTGTTCTTTGAAATTGCATATTTTGCCTCATTAAATTTTTGAATAATACATCATTATAGGAGCTGAGTCCCTTCTGGTGCTTTCTGTCATTGCTGTGTTCAATAAATTTCCTGCTCCCCTCCCATATCCATCATTTGCATTTGATTTTGTTATGTCGCTGACCAGCAGCAATAAAAATTCATCAAGGCAGTGTTCTTCTTGATTTCTTTTAAAACAATATATTTATTAATAATATACACATCAGTTAAATTAAACCCAACGATGTGCTAATATATGCGGGTGTGTGTGTGTAACCCAGGCACTGTTCTTGAAAGTCATTTCGAAGTTCAGTCTTAGAAATCTTGTGTCAAAATGCAGACCTGAAGTAATAACAAAGGAGATGGGAGAGATTAAGTGACCTGAACTGCTGAAAACTCACGAATCCTTTTGAGTTGCTTGCTGAGAAATATCCTTTTGGACGAATGTTTCCACAACTCCACTTTTCCTTGCTTGGGGGAAGTGAAATGTGAGACTTCCATGATGCTTCCAAAAACCCAGGTATGGGTCAGTTGAAGTGGCCTTTCCTCCTTGAGGTTCAATAATTCCCCTGACAGGGAGAATCAGCTGAATTGTTCATTTCACACAGACTCACTCCACCTCAGCGTTCCATAAGATGGCTGGTGGTCAATAGTAAATGATGTTTCCTCCAGTTTCCTACTCACCACCTGTGTCCCTGGATAAAACAACAAATGTTCTTTCTCTTCCTCCAAAGTATCAACTTTGGGTATAGTCCACACTAGATGTTGCCACCTCGTCTCTCTACAGATGTGAATAGTTGCTAGCCCTTAAATTGGTACTCACACTAAACCAAATAGGAGCTCTAATAATTTACACTCCAGTATAATCACAACCATTTTTAAAGGGATATCCAGAATTGCAAATTACAAAGGTAAAGGTCAATTTACAAAGCTAAATAAAAATACTGCATCTCTTTGCAAAGTGCTTTGCTGTGCAATGATGTGGAGTTTAAATGTGCTAGTCACTTAACTAAAAAGGGTGTAGTGCTTGTGCTCTGTTAACAGTTAACTTTGTCTCAAAAATTAGGTTTATAGCTACAAGATATATGTTCAGCTGGAACCTTGCCTTAACCAGGAGTGGGGAATAGATAATATTAACTTAGGTAATATCTTGAAGGAAAATCAGGGATGGTTTGTTATAGGCAACTTTGGTCTGTGAGGTAGAAAAGCAGCATCAGTAATAGTATGTCTTCATGCTCTAATGCACTGAAGTCATGTGACTCTAGATGTTTAAAATGGAATATTCAGCAATTAATATTGCTTAGATGGTCCATGTATCTTTGCTTTGTTTGCAGTAAGTTTGGATCAGGCTTGACAGCATTAAATGGAAACTGCAATGAAAAAAAAGGAGTACTGGAGACATTCTCAGGACAGTAACAGCATGTTGCTTTTTCCACTACCAAGATAATTGGAGAAATTTCTGTGCTCTCAGTTCCAGCCATTTTTCAAAAATCCCATTGTTTTCTCTGATATATAAAGAAAATAAAAGTAGCATTACCATTACACAAATTACAGTTAATTTTCAATTGCCTGTTTATGTGTATTATTGTTTTGACGTCCCTCTAATGCAGTGGTTCCCAACCTTTTACTTTCCACTCACATACCACTTTAAGTATTCCCTATGCCATAAGTGTTCTGTGATTAGTAAGTGATTGCTTAAGGAAAGAAAAAGTTTGAAAACCACAGTTTTAATCATTCCAAATTGATTCGTTATGTGCACAGTTTCATAACTCCAAAGGAAATGGACCAATGACAATTTTTCTCAAGCAAAATATTTCAGTAACAATTGGGTCTAGAGCAGTGATTCTCAACCTTCCCTTCCCACTCACATACCACCTTAAGCAATCACTTCCTAATCACAGAAATACTTATGGCATAGGGAATTCTTAAAGTGGTATGTGAGTGGAAAGTAAAAGGCTGGGAAGCTAATGGGATTAAGCTGAAGAAATGAAAGGATGGAGATAGTACACTTTCTGCCTGGTCAGGCTTGACTGTTGTCTAAAGTTAGTTTGCAGCACCCCCTTGTGGTACAAATGAAATGCACCTATTTGGTGCTGAAGTTGAATTGTAAATGGGTTTTAATCAAAAAGCAAAAATCTGTAGGTTCATAAAATCAGAAATAAAAACCCAAAATGTCGGAAACATTTGACTGGTGGATACATAAAAGTTTACTCCCTTTAATTTGCACAGGTTTGAGTTTTTACAAAATGATGTCCATAAATAATGCAAACTAAAACATTTATGTTTTTTATTAGCAAGATGAAAATTAAATAAAACTCTGTTAAAATAGAATGAAAGTTGTATAACATTTTATGGTAGCAACCTAAATTCTTGCATTGTGCCCTCATTGTTTATTGCTTCTATCAGTTGTTCTTTATTTGATGAACGACATAAAAAAGAATCAGAAATTCTTACAACTGAAGACCAAACACCTTTGCTATTCTGTCGATATTTTAGAATGCTCTTGAATATTAGTGATCTGTAAGTTCTTCCTAGAAAGAAGGTCTGTCTTCTGGAAATCGGCTTCCCACTTCCATTCTACAAGCAAACTGTGACTCACTATTCCAGGGAAATGTTGGATACCAGGCCAGCTCCCATTTTTAACTTACCAACAAGCCAGGAAGAGAACTTCTGGAAGATATGGACAGGCTTTGCGTTAATCAGTTTGGTCGGGAATATTTGCAGACGCAGTATGGGAATCTATGGGAATGATTCCCAATATTTTGAAGAGTGGCCAGCAGGATCCCTTGCTCGTTAGGTTACTCACAACCAGTACAAGAGAACACAACCTGCTCTGTTAGACCTTGCCATTGCTGTCAGTCTTCCATGATTCAAGCAGGTTTCTGCTTGCCTCCTGTAAAGAGGTTTCTGCTCAAGAGGAATATTAAAACTGAATCTGAATATTTCTGATGTTTTACAAAACAATATGTATCCAACTAATCTTTTATTGTAAGATAACTAATCTAAATATGTAAGTGAAATTCAGTATTTATATGTTCTACATGTATAGCCAGGTATCATGATGAAAAAAAGAATCGAGAACATCTATTAGTGACTCCATAGAGCTTAAACTGGAAATTATAGGTTCTGTTTTCTGTCTCAGCATCCTATGGTACTCAGTTGTCTGGTTTAAAGAATATTTACAAAGTAGAATTGAAGGCAATGATGTGAGCACACCACAAATTTGCAGCTAATTGACTTGTTCAATTTATTTGCTTTGCCTTTCACCTGCACTGAAAAATAATATCCTTTGAAAAAGCTTCAGTCTGTCCAGCAGAAGAAAATTTACTTTGTTTTATCATTCATGTGGTGCACTTTCAACATCAAGGTCACTCTTATGTACGTCAGTGTGATGCTCTTTCATCAGCTTTTCATCCCCATCCATCAGCAATCCAACCTTAAAGTCATTAACCTTGCTTTGAAATTCATCAAGAATTTGTCCATCTTCTCTCATTTAACAGGAGAATGATTCGGGAAAGATATTCCCTGGGAGTGGGCAAGTCCCGAACCACAGATCACAGGAGAGCCCTTTTCACCCAAAGACTGGTAGACCTGTGGAATTATTTTCCATTGATGGCATTTCAAGCCAAAATATTAATTATGTTCAAAAGATATTTAGATGTAGTTCAAATGGCCAAAGAAATTAAGAGTCATGGGGAGAAAAGAGGAACAAGTACTGAATTTAGAGCGCTGTATGCAATTCTTGTCCCCCACTCTCTAGGGAGGTGGTCAATAAGTTGGAAGGGATGCACTAGAAGGTTGCCAGAACTGGAGGGCTTGAATTATGGTGTGGGACTGGATAGGCTGCATCTTTCTCTGAAGCCTAAGAGGCAGAGGTTTATAATGTCATAAGGGGCATTAATAAAGTGAATGCTCATAGTCTTTCTTTCAGGGGCCACAATTCCAGAAGGAGAAGTTTAAGATGAAAGTGGAGAGTTTTAAGAGGAACCAGAGGGGCAACTTTTTTCACTCAGAGGGTAGTCAGTTTCTGAAACAAGCTGCCAGAGGAAACAAAGAAGTGGGTACTATTACAATGTTCAAAAGACATTTGAACAGATCTATATTAGGAAGGGCTTAGAAGGGAATGGGACAAATATAGGCAAATGGGATTACCCAGAATGGCCACCCAGTCATCAGCATGAACAAAGTGAGGCAAAGAACTTGTTCTGTCCTGTATGACTCTAACATCAATGACCATAGTGAATGACAGAGTAAGCACTTGTTTCTCATTTCTGTGCAACCATCCAGTGTTACAACCAACAATATATATGCATTCCTTCCTTTCTGCCTTCTTGCACATTCTCCAATTTAATTGTTCTGCTACTGGTGAAAGTGTGTTCAGTTGTCTTGGCTCACTACCTCACTAGTTTGCTCTTCTCACCTTTTCATTTTGGCATTCAAGCCCTACCTCTTTATCAGTTGTTCTTTATTCTGCTACTGCTACCTCTCACCTTCTGGTCAAGTGTCTAAACATCAACTTTTGTATTCTTTGAAGTTCCTTGCATGAATCATTTGAAGCACCTTCCATTGTTCTCATTGGTATGTCCTGGATTTTGTGGTGCAGGTCAAATTCGAGCATTATTCCTGTTTTGCTTGCAGCAGTAAAGTTGTTTAATATACTTTAACTTGCTCCACTACTGGTTCCTTTGAGTATGTTGTTGGTGATGAGAAATGTGAGCCAGTCCCGTTCATGTAATTGCATTAGACTGTTACTTTTATAATAGTTAATAAAGTAGGTCATTTTTCTGTTCCCTTGTTACCCCAAGGGCAGGAAATGCAAACGTTCTGTAACATTATGAGTTTCTCTCGGGCCTTGTATTGTGATCAACTGTAGACATGTCACATTATGTGCTTGTTCACTGAATTAAGTAGTTCATTACATTATGGTAATAACATATTACTTGACCAACACACAGATGCAATGCACTGTTATGCTAGCATTACAAGGTCCTTGGTAGGTCACTAACCAATGGGTTGAACTATGAGGTTATCATCTTGTTTATTCTCAAACTTTAATCTCAAAAAATGTGTAAAAAAATTGTGTTATTACTAAATGCTTTTAGCCAAGAATCTCTTTCACATTAGTGATCCTCAGTCCTGGGTCCACTATTGTTTGTTATATATATTAACGATCTGGAAGTAGGGATGAAGAATTGGATAAGCAAGTTTGCGGATGATACAAAGATTGGTGGTGTTGTGGACAGTGAGGAAGATTACCGTAGATTAAAAGGTGAGTTAGGAAGGCTGGAAGTGTGGGCTGAGAAATGGCTGATGGAATTTAATACAGATAAGTGTGAGGTGTTACCTTTTGGAAAGGCAAATCTAAATAGGTCATATGCATTAAATGGTAGGCTATTGAGATGTGCAGAGCAACAAAGGGATTTAGGAGTGATGGTAAATAGTACCTCAAGGCAGATACTCAGGTAGATGGTGTGGTGAAGAAGGCATTTGGAATGTTGGCCTTCATAAATCGGAGTATTGGATTCAAGAGTAGGGAGGTTAAGATAAAATTATACAAGGCATTGGTGAGGTCAAATTTGGAGTACTGTGTACAGTTTTGGTCATCAAATTATAGGAAAGATATAAACAAAATAGAGAGAGTACAGAGAAGGTTCACAAGAATGTTGACAGGATTTCAAGATTTGAGTTACAGGGAAAGGTTGTGCAGACTGGGGCTTTTTTCTCTGCAGCATAGAAGATTGAGGGGGGACTTGATAGAGGTGTTTAAGATTTTAAAGGGGACAGACAGAGTAAATGTGGATAGGCTTTTTCAATTAAGAGTGGGGGAGATTCAAACTAGAGGGCATGGTTTACGATTGAAGGGGGAAAATTATAAGGGGAACATGAGGGGAAATTTCTTTACGCAAAGGGTGGTAGGGATGTGGAATGAGCTTCTGGAAGACGTGATTGAGGCGGGATCATTGGTTACATTTAAGGATAGACTGGATAGTTACGTGGAGAGGAGAGGACTGGAGGGGTATGGACCGGGTGCTGGTCAGTGGGACTAGGAGGGTGGGGATTTGTTACGGCATAGACTAGTAGGGCCGAACTGGCCTGTTCTGTGCTGTAAGTGGTTATATGGTTATATGGTAAGCCTGAGGACTAAGTGCCATGCATTGACCATCACCATTTACAAATGTTTTGCCTATTTATCTTATCTGCAAATAGTAGTCTTTAAAAATATTTAATTTGTCATTCCATCGGAGCTTCCTTTCCATTCCTTCTTAGCATCAATGCAAATATTTTTATTAAAGTTGATGCAGGAAGCAAAGAATCCCACTTTGTACTCACATTCATGCAAACATTGGTAAATGGGAAAATATGAAGGTGAGTTAACTAAAAGACTGAACTTTAAAAGTATTGACTTGTATTTAGAAAAGGTTCTCCTCCAGGTCTCCATCTGAACTTGCCAATGAAGGGCACCAAGTCAAAGTCTTAAGCCTTCACACCCAACAGTCCTTCAATTGTGGAGTACAGCAACTGAAGACAGAGGCTTGGTAACACTTCTCAAGGGCAATTAAGCTAGGGCAATAAATGTCAGTCATATTTACGCAAACGTTGCGAGGGTACATCAGAAATGAGAAATAAAAATAAATGGCATTTATGTCCAATCTCATGGCACTTGCAGTTGATGGAATATTTCTCAGCTCTGCTACCTCTAAAGTTCACCAAAAGCATAAATGAAAATGTAGAGGAAAACAATGTCAGTTTTCAGACATTTATTGTGAGCTTGTAGTAGAATATAGTGAAAAGTTTCCAGCCATTAGAATATATCTGTCATCCATCTTCATGCTGTGGAAAATTTATCCAATTCCTAATCAAGTCTTTCCTTTGTACTTTATAGTATAGTGATAAAAAAAAGGAAGACAAACGTCTCAGCTTGAAAATGTCAGATAATGGGAAGCATTAGCTCATTCTGTGTGACAGGAAAATCACTGATATCAAGTTAGCTTTTGAAGTAAATGCTTACCTTGACAGCTGGTCTACAAATGAATATTTCGTCTGCAGTCTTGACATCTATCACTTATGGACAATGTTACCAATGGCCACACTCATTTTATAGAGCTGGCTGACAGCAATGTTTCAATGGTGACCTTACCAAAAAAAAAAGTTTTATTTAATATCTTCATCTTTGTGACTTCTCTGAACAATAATATTAGTTACTGTTCAATTTACAGTATATTGATTTGTCTGATTATTCTACTAAATTCTTTTAAAATTAAATCATTAAGTCATTAGGTTGATCTCTTTATTCTTGTTGCGATTAATAACTTGCTGTGTTAATGCAGTTGTAACTAAGTGCTGAGTCTAAACCAGACCAAAGTTAATATTTATTCAAACTAAACCAAGTGTTTAACTAGTTGGAAATGCAATTAAAACAGCAGATGCTGAAAATCTGAAACAAAAGCAGAAAACACTGGAAAGAACATCAACCTGAAATTTTCCTCTCCCAAAGTTTCTTCCTTGCTTCCTAAGTATTTCCAGCATTTTCAAATCTTATCCGTTTCATTGAAAGTGCATGAGAAAGAGTTTTCAAAAATTCTTTCCACTTTCAGCTTCATGATCAATTCTATAATGTTTTCTGTGCAAATAAAGAGAGGTGTTTAGTCTGGTGATAACATTTGATGAATATGGTGGCTATAAGTTTGAAAAGGAAGGTTGCACAAGTCAATGGGTCATGTTCATTCTTTGGATTTTTAGAGCCATGTACAGGTATGGAATAGAGACAAGGCCCTTGGCCCAGAGTCCAATGTGACTGCCAACAACTATTATTTACATGAATCCCATTATTTATTCTCCCTCTATTCTCATGAACTGTCCTTAGTTTCCTCAATTTTTAAAAATTTCTTCAATTGTCTCTCGCTGTCTAGACCTATGTGGATTCCTGGTGCATTATGAAGATTCATAAAGAGTGCCAAGTAACACAGGAGTAACACAGAGAGCTTGAAGGGGATCCCTGGTCTATTTCATTCAGAGTATGTACATGGTACACAAACAATCAACTATGCCATATAGAACAATAGAGCAACACAAAAGCTGCAGATGCTGGAATCTTGAGCAAAGAATTGGTAGAGGAGATTAGCAATTCCTCCCATCATTATTTGCTTATATCAGAAAACAATATCACATTTATCATGCCATAATAAGAGAACAGAAGGAATAAAATTAGTTTTCCAATGTTTTCCATCTTGTAGGTTTTATCAAATAACCAGATTTGAACTTTCGCCAATCTTCATAGCGGTTATAGTGTTGCTTGTATTGTTGTATTGATCTTGATGACATATTGGATTCACCTGGTCCGATGGACCAATCACTTCTTTACTTTTATCAGTCTTGTTCTGTGTCAACTCTTTTTCAACAATTGTTGAACTTCAGGAATATATTTGAACTTGCAACCTTCCTTGCCAATTCATAGATAAACAGTCCACATGAACCTTTCTGAATCCTCTCCTGGTATCATTCATGGAATTGTACCATTCTGGACGTTAATGTTGTTCCAACAAAGACTCATGAATACCTCTTCAAATATTTCAAGCTTTCCACCTAAGGGGCAGTTGTGACCAAATTATCATCTTGGTCCATTGTGTTCTGAAACATTTCAGGTGATGAATTCATTCCATTGTGGAGGTTGCCATATGAATAAAGCCTCTTATTAATATTGACTGAGAAAGTAAAGCCATCGGTGTATTCTCTTGATCATAATGTTAGTGTGGTTGGACCAGGAGATGTTGTTGGCGATAATCCTAAGAATTTCAGGCTTAACATTAGCACTCTATATTAGCAAAATGAAGAAAAGGATTGTGGACTCCAGGAGGGGGAACCAATCATCATCGAGGGGTCAAAAGTGGAAATGGTTAAGAACTTCAAATTCCTGGGTGTCAACATCTCTGAAGATCTGTTCTTGGATCTCTATGTTAGTGTAATCACAAAGAAGGCTCACCAGCAGCTATACTTCGTGAGGAGAATTTGTATGTCACCAAAGACTCTTGCAAATTTCTACAGGTGAACTGACTGGTATGGAGGTGCCAATGCCCAAGAAAGGAAAAGACTACAGAGAGTTGGGAACTCAGCCAGTGCCATTATGGTAATCAGACTCCACTTTATTAAGGACATCAAAAAGAGGCAGTGTCTTAAGAAAGGAGTCTCTATCGTCAAGAACCCTCACTACCCAGATCATGACCTCTTCACACTGTTACCATCAGGAAGGAGGTACAGGAGCCTGAAGATGAATTCCCAGTAGTACACAAACTGTTTCTTCCCCTCTGCAGTGCTTGGTCACACAGTGCCCTGTATAGGGAGTATAGTGAGGAGCTGTGTACACATCCTTATGGTGCACTGGTATTCAGGAGTATTGTGGAGAAGATGCTGTTACCAACTCTCACCAATGTGGTCTTATGTACTTTCAGAACTTATTTGGCTGTTTTTAGTCAGGCTTCATCAATGTGTAATGAACCTCTGAACTGCTCTCAACCGCTATGACCTGCATTACAATGGAACAACTTTACCCATCAATTCTGCCTGTCACACCAAGTTCCTTCTCATGATCAGGACTTCAAATGATGAAGCTCCCATTTACCCTGCTACAGCATTACATCCATTGATCAAAGCTCTGTGCTTTAAAAACCATCTTCATCAGCATGGCTGTTTTGTGTTTCATGCAAATATTACATCTCGGATATCTGTTAACTTGATTTGAACTCACTTGAACATTAAACCTGACATAAATGTCCCTCAGTTTCAGAAGACACTAAATTATGGAGGTGGCCACATTCTGTAACAAAATAATCACTAATGGCCTCACCTGATTGATGGTACTTGCTTGATCCAATACATCCTGCAGTGGTGCTACATTAAATCGCAGACATCATGGTTTTGGTTAAATGTTTTTTTTCCCTCAGTGATGATTTCCCTTTACAATCCAATAGCACAATTAACGATTAGATTGTTAGGAACTCATCCACTTTATGGATCCTATTTTCTGATCAGCTCTCTCCACTTGTGAATCATCTCTGTTTACTTTTTCCTCAGGATTATATTTGGGCTGTCTGAATTTTGCATTCGATCCTCTTTAGGAATTTCTTTCCAGCTCCCACATAAAGATGTTGAGTCTAAAGCATGTGAACTTTTTCCTAGGCATAAATATTATGGAATTGGAATGAAGGCAAGTAATTGGAGTTTGTTCACAGACCCAATGATTATCAAAATGAATTGAGGAACAGGTCAAAGGAGGACAAACACAAATGGAATCTATGAGCAAACTATGAAGAGTTAGAGTGAGTGAAGTATGTCAGGCAGCATCTGTGGAGAGAAATGATCCATAATGTCAATGAAGCGTCCTGACCCAAAACATTGACTGACCTCTTCCTTCATTGGAATCTGCCTGACCCATTGAGTCCCTCCAGCCCTTTGTTGTTTGCTAACAAGACAAAAGGTCTGTTTGGTTTTCTCCAATCTGAATTCCTTTATCCTTAAATCCTCAGTGTCAGCTACATCATTAATTAGAATGACAGCAGACACCTTGCCAATGTCAACTGCTGACGAGCCACTTTTAAGTTTCCATGACATTTCTTTCATTTTGGCTTTTATGCAAGGAATGCTCATTTGCAATTATTTTTCCACTTGTGACTGACAGTGTATAAATGACTTCTTGTGAAATACCCTATAAAGTGCAATAAACTTCATCATAAAATTTGATTCTGAAATGAAATTACTTAAACAGGGTCAACCGCCACTTTTTGGTAATTTTGCCTCATCAGCATTTATCTGTGTTATGACTTTTAGCAATATCTTTTGAAGCTGCCAACTGCTAAATCCCATGATTGTCATCTGCTTTGAGCCCCAAGTGAGTGCCTTGCAAGACAGTGCTACTTGTTGTTAAGTTAAAATTAAACCATTGCAACTCAAGGATCGAGAAGGGACCTGTTGACCTTGAGAATTTTATAAATGTTAACGTGTTTGGTAATTTCCTATTGCATCTGGCTTCAGTGCATTATGCAACATCTGTGATCTTTTTCATTTCAACTATTTGTTTTAAAGGCCATATTTGGTGGCGATGAGGTAACCTTTATGATTTTTATGATTTAGAGATGCAGCACAGTAACAGGCCCTTCTGGTCCATGAGCCCATGCTGCCCAGTTACACCCATGTGACCAATTAAACTACTAACCCCAAATGTCTTTGGAATGTGGGAGGAAACTGGAGCACCCATGGGAAACTTCTTACAGACAGTGTTAAATTTGCACCTGGGTCATTAGCACTCGTTCGCTACACTAACCGCGCGACAGAATATAGTTCAATATCCTTCAACATTATGGAATCTTGCCTACCCCTCAAAGTACTGACAGTCTGGATTATTCAAGGGAATTTTCATGGCTTTTGCAGCTAAGAAGATATTAAATTTCTCTAATTCCATTATTTTTCCATCCAGCAACCGAGATGTACAGCTCCTGATGGAACTTAACAACTCTAATGTTTAGCTTCAGGGTGAAGAGTTGTGGGAGTCAGTGCTTTAGACTGAGAGTACAGAATTGTTCCAAGAAGTGTTTTCAAGAATATCCTAATAATGGAAGAATCGGTTTTCATCTTCACTGCCTGTAGCAACTCCAGAGCAGAGGAAAATTGGGGATTCTCAGAACCAGCTCCGAACAGCATTTTTTTCAATGAATTTAAATCTTTGATAAAGAAAGAAATCCACCCCAAAATTCATGTCAGGATAAATCTGGAGGAACCTTTAGAAATTACATTCTCATTATCAGTGAAGGGGTGGAAATGAGGTCTCTTCTGTGGCTCGATGACTTTTACTCTCAACCACCATCCAAGAATCAGACAAAAAGGAACATGGGGATTGGAGAAACTATCCAACCCATGTTGTTCTATTAAATACTGATGGGGAAAACAACCCTTTTGCTTATTTAAATGCCTGGTCCTGATGACAAATGATGCACAGAACACTCAGGAAATCAGTCACCGCTGCAAAACCCGCGGCCCTCTTATTGTAGGTGCAGTCTTCATAATGTGTCACGATGATGTGTTCTGTCCAGGAGGGGGCTGGTGATCTTTCTTCAAGCAGAAGGCTGATATGAAGAACCAGTGACTATAAAAGGCATTGACAAAGTACAGTGCATTTGAGTTGCAAGCAGTAAGTCTGGATGAACAATGACAAGCTGTCTGCAAAAGTGCTGGGACCACTTCATTGACCTGCAAATAGCCATGGATCTCACAGAATAGGTGAGATTCCATCAACAACCTCTCTCGATGTTAGTTGTAACAGACTCAGCTGCTGTTTTTCTTGTTCCTTTTTTATTTTCTGTTTCCCCACAGGAAAAAAAAGTCAAGACAGCTCTGAGATAAGCTGTGAGTGACAATGCAAGTAAATAAAGAGGCTGGATTGGAACAAAACAAAGTGGAATCTCAGATTACCACTGGAAGAACCATCTTCATTATGATCCTTATTGGCTGCAGGTGATTTCCCTAATAAATTCAGGTTCCCAATTACCTCCATCAATTTCAGGCTGATTCAAACAGTTTTGGAGTTGGACAGGTACATGACATCCATGATTGGAAACTCTCCAGGGTCCAGATAATGTCATTTCATTTTAATTGTGATGCACCTGGTCTGCCTCTGAGTATAAACAGTGATTGATTTTTTATTGCAAAGTAAGTTGACATCCATTTTTTTAATGTTTAATCCAATCAGCAGGCAAGTGGGTTTAAAATCAATGCAATCATCTGATCATTGTAGATTTCTCCTTAGGCAGTCCTTCAGAATTGCAAATAACTTGCTTCCCTCTAGTTTTGTGGGTTGTATGGTAGCCAGTGAGATCACTGGGTGAACTGGGCTTTTTCACAGATGGGGGAGGATACTGTACTCTTTCCACCACTGGCACTGGCCTTCAGGATCTCGACTGGTCCGTCTCCACTTAGGTTGTGGGTCAGAGACCCCAAGAAATTTGTGAGGATGATGCATTTTTAGCAAGGGGGCTTTGATTGCATCTTTGAATCTTTTCCTCTATCCATCTGGTTTTCTCTTCCCACGTCAGAGATCAAAAGAGAGGGTCTGTTCTGGGGGGAGTCTTGTGTTGCCCACTATCTTTCCGTTCTGAACAAATCTGGAGTCAGCAGGAAAGCAGACTTGTGGTATTTGTGTGATAATGGTTGCATTGGCATCAGGAATCTAATGTTACCAAACTTTGCTTTTGTCAGCCAAGCTGACAGTTATCTGAAATCCCAGGATTTTTATATGGGCAAGCAGTTTAAAAACTTGCTAACTCTTCAATAGTGAAAATATGAACTGATACATTTGAAATTAATTAACAAAAAGAGTTCTTATAGAGGTTATATTATGTTTCCCAACAAGAAATTACGAAGCAGGACAATGAATCGTGTGTTCCAGTTTCAGACAGTCCCTTTCGATTTATGAATAATTGATGCATTGAATGGATTTTCAGATGATTTATTAGGATTATTTGTAAGACACTTGAGTGGGAAGTTTATGCTCTTTCAATCTCACCAAGAAAAATTTTTTACACATCACTTAAAAATCTGATCAATATGAGTTTTTCAAAATACTAGATTGTTATAAATATTATTGAACATAAATCATCAAAATATACAGCACAGAAAAATTCCTCTTGCCGTGCCAGCCATAATGGCAATACACACCATTCCTATTTGACTGCATTGGGCCTGTATCCTTCTACTCCTTTCATATCCAAGTAACTATCCAAATGTCCTCTTATGACATTTCTTCTCTCCCCACCTCCCCCCCCACCATCCCATTTTCAGTTTGTTTTATTGTGTGGGACTGTCCCTTTAAAAGAACAAATTTAACAATTTGCCTGCAGGATTTGAAGTGACTGAGAAACTAGCAGCAAGTTTTGAAGTCATGATGTTCCTAAATGGATACACCTGAAGAGAAGCAGGGCAGTATCTCTAAAATCCAGGTGCAGAGACCATGTGACCAACAGATTAAGGCTGAATTCTGAGGAAGCAATGCAAGAGTTCTTTGACCTCTTCGGTGGGAATGAGAAACCTTCTTGGCCTCATTGTGTGGTTATAGACAGAATAGTCAGATTTCCTAGAAGGAATACTGCACTGTACTGTCCCATGAAAAGGGTTCTATTTGCTGAAGTACCTCAATCAGGGTGTCATGAGTAATCAATATTCTGTCACCCCCGATCTTTCACCCACATCAGGAACTGCTAATTTCAACTTAAATCCGACGTGTCTCACCATTCATCTAAGCCCTGCGTGCCTCAATAATCTCAACCCTGTGTGTCACCTCAATTTCAAGCCCATGTGTCATCAATGAATTTCTGAACTTTAAACTTGGAAC
Source organism: Narcine bancroftii (assembly GCF_036971445.1). Classification (NCBI taxonomy): domain Eukaryota; kingdom Metazoa; phylum Chordata; class Chondrichthyes; order Torpediniformes; family Narcinidae; genus Narcine; species Narcine bancroftii. The sequence goes on along the minus strand of NC_091470.1, from coordinate 52,349,099 downwards.
TGCCTTTGTGAGAATTGAGCCTTGAGCTGTAGTGGCTTGGTGTATTCCACACACACCAATATAGTTCAAGTTAGATAACTGTATCTAAATTTAGTTACGTTTTGATAAGTTAAATTAGAATAGGTTTTATATAATTGTTGATTAATAATTTAAAAAATATTATTTTAAGTATAACGTCTGGGCTCATGGGCTAATCTTTATCACTGCTGTCGTGTATGTAACACATATTAACATTGTAATGGTATCTGTCTCTTTCATCTTCTCTGGCAGCTTAATCTGGACAACCACCTGATCTCCTTCTTTATATTTCTTCTTTCTCATCTTAAACCTATACCTTCAGGGGTAAAAAGAGACTGATTATAGTATTCATGCCCCATGAAATTTAATAATTCTTGAAGGTCATACCTTACTGACATACCAGTGAGAATAAACCCAGTCTATCCAACCTAAGCAGTCTTGCATTCTACGTGTATCTCTTCCACTTGTTCCCAATGCGCATCTCTCTTGCAGTGTGGTGACCAGAACATTAGTCAATACTCCAATATCATGCAACTAAATGGAAAAAAAATTATCAATACAGCAAGATTGCATTTAGCTTAAAGTATAACAATCAATTATGTGATTGAAAAATTTAAACATGCAAATTAATAATGTACATGAAATCTTGGGGGATCTGCATATGTTTCAATGGAGGAATTTGCAAATGCCTCTTTAAAAACATCTTAAAATAGAGGAAACTTTATAATTTCTGAACTTTTGGGAATAGTTAAGTTGTGGCAGATGATGTTTGTGCCCATACGCCATCATGTTGAAATAACGAGACCACACCAGCCAGTGAAGAGAAAAGCATTTATTACAGTATTATCAGGCATAATATAGACACACAACATGTAACGTGGCATCATGACATCTGAAATGCTAACAACCTCGAGACTAGCTACATTGAGTAGGCCAGGGCTTCTCAGTAGACCTACGGGTGCTGCCCCATGGCTGTAGTGGCTAGTTGCCAGTAAATAGGAGGCTGTTGTGTCTAACTGTCCAATCCCTCCAAGTGTACTGCTACAAAATACCTTTTATTATAATGTAGTGAGCCCTGCTTAAAGCAACAAAAAAAAAGAAAAGGACTGTGATACAAATAGCTCTTCTACCAGAGATATCATAGCAATCAATTTCTATAAATTTGTCATCAGTAGGCATAAAACTCACAGTGATAAAAATATTGGGAACCATTCAACTCTAGTTACAAGCTTTTCAGAAAGAAAATGTAATTAAAAGAGAAAAAAAATCAAGTAACTTCTTAAAGAATTGCTTTCATTCGCTTGTGTATGAAGGTCATAAATAATAAAATGTTCACTGTGTCAACTCAGTATTATCAGGTATAACCAACAACACAGAAGATTTTCCATTATTTTGTGTCATAATTAAGCTGAAACATTCAAAAGAAACTTTATAATTTATGAATCAATGTTAACTGTGAGGACGTTCAGAGTGAAAGGCATTAAATATTGTAATCTTTACATCCTTGTAAGGGGGAGATAAGATCCAAGTCGAGTAATAATTGGTCAGATTTTTGAATAAAGCTTTAGAGAGTTGGTAGAATTTAATCAGGAAATTTAACAACCATTACAATCATTTCACAGAACGACACATGAGCTAAATTAATTGCAAGGAGGCAATTTTTCGACAATATGTTTGGAGCAGTTGAATGCATGATGGCTAGCATCCACGTCAGGGTGTCTTATGCAACAAACTGTTTTCAAGGTTTGAGAGATTATCCTTCATGACAAGTTATGCTATGCGACCCCTAAGAAGGGAAGATAGAATTAGGCTTGCTCCTTCCATCATAGAAACAATGTCATGGTCTCCATCAAAGGAATCCTTGAATAAAATAAGAAATATTCAGACTTGGGGAGAGAATTCTGAGATGGGTGAAGCGTAATGGTGGCAAAGAGTTACAGATGGCAGATTTGGATCTGCAAAGACACACCAACTTGTACTTGTAGCACACTTTCAAAATTAGGAATATAGTAATTCACGGGTCATCAAATGAGAAATATTACTGTCCAAAATGACACTGGAGCAGATGACCTGTAACTTAATTAATGTAGCACATTTTAAGAAGCAACTTGAAAGAAATAAAAGGGAAAAGATTTGGGGAAGGAATTCTGTGTCTGAGAATGATTGGATCAGTGAGTTACTGATGTCTTTTATGTAAGATATCGGTATAAGAAAAATAAAAAGAAATATGCAATTGATTTAAAATATCAATAAAACAAATCAAAATCAAGGGAGAAGGGTAATTCTTGAAATTACACCAGTTAGTAAAGTATAAATGGTAAGCCCACCCCCCAACACCATGCTCTCCCCCATCTTTCAAAGTACTTGAGAGTGGGGTGAGAGCAAAATGGGTCATGATATTTAAACTCTGTCTGGAAGGAAAATAAGAGGATACCTGCAATGAGTTAGTTCAGGAAAAAAAAATCAAAAGATAAAATTCAAGGATTCTCTCTCACTCTCTCTTGCTCTCTCTCAAGATACAAGAGGATAAAGGAATTCTGTTTTCAGGAGGTTTGATGGTTGCTCTGGTACTTGCTAAGGGAGAATATTGAACAGACAGGTGAGGAACACTGTCTGTGGCAGGGCTTGAAAGAATATCACCTAGCTGGAAATTCATCTGAGGTTGTTGGCAGGAAATGGACTGTGTAAATAAATGCAGCAATCCATTTAACTCTTGTTTGAAATTCAGTTCTTCTGAACTCCAATGTTTTCAACACGAATGTGTTTCAGTTTATGACAAACTTTGAGGACGTCTTACAATTTTTATTTTTTTTAAAAAAGGCAGAACAATTGGTATTTGCTTTGTGCAGGTCTGGAAATGAGAATGCAGTAAGCTGCACCGTCACTTTGATAGCTTTCTTTCCCTTTAATCACTGTGAGAAGGGGAAAATGTCTTACACAAAATAATTGCAAAGGTTTTCTAACCATGAAATATCAGATTTTGAGAAGAGAGAGAGGCAGTCGCTGACGCAAGTTGAGGGTTCTGGCAATAACCATGAAATATCAGATTTTGAGAAGAGAGAGGCAATCGCTGACGCAAGTTGGGGGTTCTGGCAATAACCATGAAATATCAGATTTTGAGAAGAGAGAGGCAATCGCTGACGCAAGTTGAGGGTTCTGGCAATATTTATAGACTGCTTAAGCTTTGCCTTTGTGGCTATTGTCATTTATTTTCCCTGATATTGCTTCTAACTGCAGCTCCTACTTCAGCAGTTGTGTTAATGGGCTGCCATTACCAGCTCTAATAGATTTGATATCAGGCAAGCTCGGAGTTCTGGGAATAATGATTGCTGCAGGGCTGCGTGCTGTACTTGTCAGTGAAAAACTGAGCTCAGCACAGCGAAACTGAAAGGCTTCCGCAATCTTTCAGATCAAAGAAAATGTTGAGGTTCCAACTCTGGTGACAAGAAACTGTCAACTGACTTTCCTTCTGCTAGTTGTTTTTTTCCTCTCTTTTCTGTCTGCATGTGCAAACCTCTGTGCTGTGTCTTGTGGTAATTGTTTCTTTAATTTTACTGCCCTGGGCTCTCTTTCAGTATCTTTCTCTGAGCCAGCTCTCAATTTGACTTGTGTCATCAGCTCCAATATAGTTTTCAGCAACAAATATTGACTGGCTGGGCTCAACTTTTCCTTTACGTTTATATTGCAACCTTGCATCTTAATATCTTTCAAACATCAAGGCCCTCCTTCGTTGCTTGCACTTGAATGCAATGCTCCTGTGGCTCCATTTTTTTTAACTTGGCTATCAAATTTGACTGTGTGTTTAATGCAAGAAATCAGAAACAATGTCCATCTCTGAGCCTTCAGCAGAAGATGAAACTAAACAACGATAACCACTGTTGAAGATTTCTGCATTAAATGGAGACATTGTAGTCATTAGTGTTGCTAAGGCATCTTATTTATCTTCATATGTGCCAATCAACTCCTTGCTGAGTTGTTCCAGTATTTTCTGTTTTCATTTCAAATTTACAGCATCTTCAGTATTTTAATTCACATGAAATCTACCAACTTTTTTTTGCCATTTACCTGCATCAGAGAGTATTTTGCAGTGGCTGATTAACCTATTGTCATGGCACAGGGCAATGGAGGGGGATATTGTTCCCAGGGAGCAAGCATAGACCTGATGGTCTGAATGGCCTTTAGAGTTGTTAAGCTAATTAAAGGCCATGTTTTTAGCAGGAACAGATAGACACAATAATTTGGAATGATATCTTCATAGAGCAGAGGACAACCAAGGAAAAAATATTGATTATAATCCCATTAACCAGCACTTGATCTGCGACTCCTATGCCTTGGCATCGTAGTACCACAAAATTCTCCCACAGGTAGGGCCCTCATTTTAAATGTAAATCCATTGAGGAACGATGTGACGTTCAGGTCCTACCTTTACTCCTAATGAGTGTTTTTGTAGCTGTCCTGTGCTCCTACTGTATTCCCCTTGGACAAGTTGTCCAGTGCCATGAAGGGTTGGGTTTTTGGATATTTGTCAAGAAATTATACGAGCCATCAAACAGATGCAAAGCACTTCCGAAACAGATTTTCCAGAGACTGTCCAAGTTTTTCCAGAGAAGTCTTCTTGTTTATTCCTATTATCAAACTCCTGCATTTACTGTCCAAACACTGGAATGAAGTGAACCAAATATTAGGATAAATTTAGACATACAGCCCAGTAACAGGCCATTCCAGTCCATAAGCACATGCCCTCCAAATACACCAATTAGCCTACAATCCCCATACATTATTGAAGTATGCCTTGTACACCTGTGCTTTTCAATGTACATTTTCTCCTAAATTTGCATAGGAAGCTTTTCTCTGCGATGTGTTTTATGTTTCTTCGCTAATATAGACAGTAGCAGATAATGAAAAGTTGCAGTGCAAAATGTATACAACCTTTCATGGCAACAGAGATTCCTGACTATTCTTTATTATGCACCTCTTTCTAAGTGAATCAGTGACTACCTGTCATCATTAACATTTTTTTATTCATTTGTCACTGAAATAAAAATGAGCACTTTGAGTTATTGCTAATTATTTCTCAAAACAGCCCAATTGTTTCTGCTTTTCATGTGTGAATATATTGCATTCTTTATTTTGTCAAAGGCAAAATTATTTCATTCTACTCACCATTAATTTGTTGCATTATCTGTCTAAACCTCTCCCACAAACATCAGTCCATCTCCCTCTTCCCAATCATCTCTCACTATCAACTGCCCACCCATTTTCCCGAGTCTCCTAAATGCTCGCAATACCTGTTATAGTTCAACTAACTATCTGTTGTGATCCTTTTCTGAGATCCATCCCACTTGGGGTGAATACACACACAAATTTGTCATTGCACAACTTTTCCCACATACAACCTTCAGAGATGGTTTATGCACCCTATATAATACAGGTTGGAAATCTCTAAACTGCAGATCAGGGAAAAGATGAATCAACCTTTCCACTAGATTGTTCTCTCCATTGGAAAGTAGATGCAATGTTTGGGAACTGAGCATTTTGCTATCTGCCAAAGCTCAAAAAGTTCTGGAACTTTGAGACTCTACAAGTCTCACTCAACTTCAGGGACAGAAATTTGCCAAACTTATTCCAGACCCATGAAATGATATTGACTCTTAATGACCTCATCATTTCCAGGACAATTACGATAAATGTTGTTTTTATCACTTATGTGTATGAAAGATGGAGATTGAGCAAGAAATTGGATTCAAAGGACTAGAGTAAATTTAAATGCAAGTTGTTTCCAATTCACTGATTAAGTCAATAATTCCATCCCTGTGTTGTGATGAAAAGAGTTCATTGTCATTTACACAAGTGCAATGTACGGATGTGATGGATTCCTCATTGCAGCTACACAGAGAGATAAAACATGCCAATCAACAATAAGTATCAATTAACACAATCCTCCAAGAGACAAGGGGTAATAAATCAAAAAGGCTAGACAAATATTCACAGTTGCAGTGGTGCAAAAAGTTCTGTTCCAATAATGCAGACATATCTTTGGCTCTGGAATAGTGTTATGGTTCATGTAGTATTGGAAAGTCAAGAGCCTGATAGCAGCTGAAGAAAAAAACTATTCTTAAATTTCAAGGTGCAGGTCATTAGGCTTCTGTACCTTCTGCCTGAGGTTGCAGCAAGAAGTGATCATGGACATGGTGATGGGGATCCTTTATAAATGGCTGCTTTCTTGAGACAACACCTCATGTAGATGTCTTCAGTAGAGGGGAGGTTGTAGGCTGTGATGGGCCTGGCTTGGTTTGCCGCGTTCTGCAGCCTTCTGCATTCCTGGGCACTTGAGTTTCCAAACCAGGCTATGAGGCAACTAGCCCTTCACTTGTGTGTAGGATTTGTGCCACTAACTTTGAGGACTTGAGTTAACACCCCAAATGCATTTCCTTCTTTAATGCATTTGTTGCTTTTTAAAAATCTTACTGAGTATACATTCCCATTCTTTTTTTTTGCAAGACAACAAGGGATGTTTGAACTGAAGGAATGGCAAACCACTGTAGAAGAAAAAACAAAACTGATAAAAGAATTCCAGTGAGAAATCCTTTGCTTTGTTGTTCCACTAAATAGATGCTTATGTCTAAATAAGGGACCCACAAAAGATCACAATATTGCAAAAAAAATCTTTAAATGATTGGGTGATTTCCACACTGCTGGAGTGTTCTAATGTGACCTGCACAGTTCTTGCCTGCAGAGATTGCTGCTGCTGTGCCTTTGCTGCAAGGAATTGTGGGAAGCAGGTCACAGCCTTAAACTGAGTCTCGGTCACAGTTGCAGTTGATCTTGTTTGGGGGGGGGATGTGTTGGCCATTTGCCCCCCATTTGCCCCCTTGTTGCCTAAATGCCCCCTTGTTGCCTAAAAGTGGCTATGCATTTTGGGCAGGCCTTGTAGAGGTCACCTGCTTCTTCACACCAGTTGAAGTTCTTGCTCTCTCCCCAGTCCTTGGTCTGGTGGCCCTCTTGCAGTTTTTGCAGATGACTGCACTGTATTGGGCCACCACATGTCCCAGTCTATTGCAATTCCTGCACACTCTGGGCTGTCTGGTGATGATTGTGTACCCACGGTTCCCTCTGATGGCAAACTCAGAGTGGGGGAGTGGATGATGGCCCCTTTGTTATCCTCACTCAGATTTACCTTCACTTGCCATTTGCTGTTCCAGATTCCATGCAAGTCACTATCCCTTTGACATAAAAGATAAGGAAGGTGAGCACATCCTCAGATGGTGCATGTGTATTAAACATGTTTACTGTTATCACCCGCTCCTTCTGTGTCAGAAGGATAAAGAGAGGCTGCACCTTGAAAAGTGAGATTGGAGCCACATCCTCCTTCTCCTGGAACTCCCGAAGCAACCTCTTCCATCTAGCCATTGTCTTGAATGTCACATTGAAGTGACTGTTGTCCACGACATCCTGAAGGCAGTAGATGTCCTTCGCCTCAAATTTGAGGTGAGTACTGACAATAACCACACCAGCAGTGTGAGTATAAGACAGGTTTAATAAACTAATATGTACACTAAGACGTCTTGTCTCTCTGCAAGATGAACCTGGAAGGCTGGACTGTAACTCTGGACTGCTTTATATACAAGGTCACTGGGATGACCCCAGGTGACCTAGTGATGTAATTACATATCACCACAAGATGCTCCATCAGGACCTTGCACACAAAGAGATCCCGGGAAAATGGCAATCCCTTGCTAAGATCCCTTTCTGTCACCCTCACAGTGTTCCAGATTCTGAATGCTGCTGAAGAGTTTCCTGTCGCAACCATCCTCCAGGAATTGGTGGAGGCAGGCTTACAGCTAGAGAGGGTGTTAGATTGGTCCTCCAATCCACATCAGCAGGGCAACTTGCATCAGACTATCTCGTCCTCTCTGAAGTCTTTCTCCTTTTCTGTCGATTTCTTCTTCCTTGCTGCCAGTATAGCTCCTCATTTCTCACAGATCAGGTTAGTCTGTATTGATAAGAGCAGGTACTACACTTGATCTTTACCAAAAGGCCTAGAAGGCAAATGGAAAATGTGGAGAAATGAGGAAGGGTCATGGGCATGAGTGAACAACCTACATGTTGAGGACATCAAAACTAACACAGATGACCACCATGCTTGGGTGATTTACATCTGAAGTGTTTGGTTCAGTTGTTGAAACATGCAAAAACTGCTATTATGCCTGATTTATGCAGAAAACATAGATGCAAGAGGGTTGGATTTCAAGGTTTTAATAGTTTAACAAGATTGAATGTAATTAGTCATTCTCTCTTCATATGAAAATCATTGTCTTTTGATAGATCAATTATGATAGCTGCTGCTTTCAATTAATTCTGTTGTGTGATAGCAATCCCCAATTATTTTGCTTAATTATAAATGCTCACTCTATTTTTCCTCCTGTCGAGATTTCTGACTCTCTCTCTCTCTCAATCCACTGGTTATCTTTGTATTCAATGGTTTAAAATGTATTTTTCTTACACTTTGCTCATTATAAATACAGGGGTTTCAATCTATTTCTATTTCGGTTTTATTTTGGTTTTATTTGGTAATAATTTTGCCATGCCTTGTTCATACAGCATTTGGGCTTGTTTTATTTCCCTTTCCATGTGTTATTGCTGTATTTTGTGGGTTTCTTTGCATCCTAACGTGCTGTTTTGAGCTGATAATAAATGCTAGTCTCCATTTACTCTGACCCAACTCTAATACCTGTACAATGTTGGACAAATTCCTACACTGTGCCTGCTGGGTGAGACCACTGAAATTACCAGTGGGAATAATGACACTGTGGCAATATCTTCATCACACGGGAATAAGGGGTTACGGAGAGAAGGGGGGGATGGGGTACTGAACTTTAAGATCAGCCATGATCTCATTGAATGGTGGAGCAGGCTCGAAGGGCCGAATGACCTACTCCTGCTCCTATCCTCTATGTTTCTATGTTTCAGTAATTCACACACAGATTTTGTCACCACCTTATGAAGAACCATCAGTAAATATTGAGAGTAATGCTCACAAAATGGAAACTTGGGCTTGAATTCTGCATTTTGCTTGTATTTTACTGTAACATGGACACCTTGAGCTGCTGAGCATCCAACCTCAGCAGCAGAAAGCAAAGCAGGCAATTTGTTGCCCAGCACTGTGAGCCTTATGAATTTGAGGCTTTCACTGTAGTATCAAGGCCCAGACTCCAGCAAGCAACCTGTCCTAACCTTGTCAAACTGAGCCCAGTGGTAAACAATGTGAAAAGCATTCCACCTGAGCCATGAGAAAAGATGATGAAAAATCTACAAGGATGCTGTTGGATAATTTATTTGGGTTGGTGATTGAATTTTGCACATATTTAGAAGATTCCTGTCTTCTGGCTGAGGTTTGTCTATGATACAGGAAATACCTGACAAGATTGACAATTACTATTTTTTTTTAAACTGCTGGAATATCATGCTGTAAATATCTAACTATCATGTAAAAAGTTAGATGGCATGTTATTTATAACATCATTCCAAGAGGCAACATGAAAAGTGGCCAGAACAGAACGAACAACCAGAAGAGAAGCTTTAAAAGGGCTGCGTGTAAGGCACTATCCACCCAATGAAGCAAGTCACTTCCTATTAACTTCAGCAAAAACCAATGCAAGAGGGTCATCGTATCTCAAGATAGAACGTAACTGATTTCTGATAAATGCGACCACAGCCGACAATTCAGAACAGGACACAGGGAGCATTGCCTGTGGCTCTCACAATGACTTCCACTTCTAACTTCCATGACTCTGGTTCAAATAAATCTGTACTGAAGATTTTTTTAAAAATGAAGCTTGTAATGGTATTTGAGAGATTTTCTTCATGAAGTATGATACATTATCCATTAGTTTATTCTTGCCTGAAGCCAGTTACAGGAGTGAGCATAGCCAATTTCCTAGGATGCAGTTATTTCCATGCCTTAGATCATCCTTCATCACTGTTTATTTTGCTCTGCATTGTTTGAATTACCTCCTGTATTTGACACATCAAGTCAAGTTTGTTATAATCTGATTGCACAAGTACAACCCGACAAAATAGCATTCTCCGGTCTGTTGTACAAAACATGCAGACAACACAACCAGAAATAGCACACACACAAGTAATGTGTATGCAGGACAAGTATTCAGATATACAAATAAATAGATAAATTTTGCTTTTTCTAGATGTAGCTCGGAGCAGTGTGAGCAGATCCTTTGGTCATTCAGCATTCTCACTGCTCATAGGAAGAAACCATTCTTCACCTTGGTGGTGCTGGTTCTGATACTATATGGGGTGAAAGGAGCCCTCCAAGATTTTGATGCCCTCTCCAGACAACTTTCCCAGTAGATCATGTCAATCAATGACCCTCTCTGCCATTCGTGGTCCAGTGAATTGACTGACCTCCAGTATGTTTCTCTGCAACAGCCTTATCACATTGTGATGCAGACAGCCAGAACGGTCTTGATAGAGCTCCTATAGAAAGTTGAACTGATGGTGGCCTGTAGTCTTTCCCACTTTAGTCTTCTCAGGAAGTGCAGTCACTGTTGCACCTTCCTGACAAATGAGTAGATGTTGAGTGTCCAAGATAGCTGACTAGTTATGTGATCTCCAAGGACGAAATGCTCTCTACACTGCAGAATTCTTGATGTGTAATGGAGGATGGTCATCCCTGGTCCTCCTGAAGTCCACGATCATCTCCTTCAACTTGTCCAGTTTGAGACTCAAGTTGTTATTCTTGCACCATATCATGAGATTTTCCACCTCTTCTCTGCAATGTTGTTATTAATGAGGTCAACTTCCGGTACTGTTGTGCCACCTGCAAATTTGATGACACTGTTGGAGCTGGATCTAGCGATGCAGCTGTGGGTCAATGGCATGAACAAGGGTGGGCTGTACACAACTGTGAGATGTACCAGTGCTCAGTGTGATAGTACTTGACATTCTGCTATTGACCCTGCAAAATGATCAGTAAAATGGTTAATGGAAAAATGGATTTGCTTCCTTCGTGTCATTCAGGACTCTGTGTCGAGGAACATGTTAACATGACGTGGGTGGAATGCCATACTGCCATGTGGGAGTTGTATAGTGTATTATGGACATGGTTAAACAATATTTACACTGCCTGAACAACTGTAGAGAACCTCCAATGTAGTAATTTAAGCAAGCACCTACATTTTCCAGAAACTGGTCATGATCTGGAAATGGCCCTTGTCAACTTCTCAATTAATGGTTGCTTACAAGGAAGATGTGGAGAGATACACAAAAATGCTGGAGAAACTCAGCAGTCCACCTAGCATCCATAAGAAGGAAAAGGCAATGAATGCTTCAGGTATGAACAGGTTCATTGGGAATAACTGAGGAAGGACAGAAGCCCAAAACACTGACTTCCTTTTCCTTCCTATGGATGATGTGTCCTGGTGGGTTCTCCAGCACTTTTGTGAATTGCACTGGACCCCAGCGTCTGTAGATTTTCTTTAGCTATAACAAGGAGGAAAACCAACTGTTTTCATGGATTCTGTTACGGAAAGGTGCATGTCCGCATGACATCATGTAATAAGTTACATTTGATATGCGTGATCAGTGAGATTGCCATCTTAAATAGGATAAAGAGTGATAACTGTTATTATTGTGTGAGACAATTCTTTAAGGTAAAAACATGACAGAATTGGCGACAAGGATCAAAATAAAAAAATCTTATACTCTGGATGACAGAATCTACAGGATTTCAAGGAAAGAGGACATCAGAGGTGAGAATTTTTGTGGTGAAAACAGTGACCAGGACAATGGAGAACAGCAACAGGACAAAAGTGTGTGTTCGTCAGCAGTGGAAACATTCACAGTGAAGACAACAAAAGAGTGAGGATAAACAGCACGTGGATTTACTTTGGTACTGAATATTAAATAGTGAAAATGGCAGAAGGACAGTTTTGGGAACATAGAGAGACTGAAGATTGGTATGATTATGTAGATAGGTTTGATATGTACTGCATTGCCCATGATGTGAGAGATGCTGAAACTTGCAATAAAAGTAACGGGTGCTGTTTTTGAGTGAGGTGGGGAGCAGAATGTATAGTCTGATCGAGACTCTATTGGCCCTGGTAAAACCACATACCAAGTCTTGTGAAGAGTTATGTGACCTTATCAGAGACTATCTGTCCCCAAAGCCAAAAGTGATCGCAGAAAGATACAAATTCTATACCAGAAAGCAAAAGGCTGGCAAACAGTGAGCCGATATTTGGCCAAATTGCGTAAGTTGTCAGAGATGTAATTTTGGAAACTTTTTTGGACGAGGCCTTGAGAGACATGTTAGTAACCAGTTTGGTTGACTGCCATGCCCAACAATAATTGTTGATCACAAAAAATTTGGTCATTAAGTTCACCCATGAGATAGCAATGAGTTCCTAAATGGCCGATCAAAGAGGGTTGCCTGTTGCGAGGAACAAAAACAATCATCCCCAAGAAATGGCAAGAGGCCATTCTAAAAGTGCTCCACACCAATCATCCAGGAATGGTCATTCTTTATCCTGTTTAAGGGTCTAACTGAACACAAATATCAAATGTAACTTATTACATGACGTCAGGCAGACACTTTCCATAATTCTCTTTCCCCACAAATAAAATTGTGCTTACTTCTAAATAACTATGCAGTTCAACTAATTATTTTAGCTAGTAGTACCAAACAATCTAACTTGAAAATGCATTAAATTGGGAAAACACACAAAGTCTTTAAGTCACCGCACATAGTCTTTGAGATTTGCTGGCGGGTGTTTTTCTCTCTTAGATCTTCTCGGGGATGAAGAACACAGAACAAGAGTACAAACTTCTGACTTTTCTGGAACAGATAACCTCTCATTGCTGGCTAACACAACTGGCTGTGTGTCTGGTGCTTGGCAACCACTAAAGATGGTGTCTCAGTAACTGGTAACGGGGCTATCTATGGGGCAGCAGAGTCAGGTTGTGCCAAAGGTGGAATGTCAGGGGATCATCTGAAATTGGCAATGAAATGGGGTCCTTTATTGTTCTTAACTGGTCAATGTGTCGTTTCCATATCTTATCATCCACTAGTACCAAATATGAACGTAGACTTTGCTTCTCGAGAAGCACACCTTTTATCCATGTTTATTTATGCTCCCTGTAATCTCATATCAATATTTGTTCTCTGATCTCCAGAGATGTTGTTGGCTGACTCGGGGATGTAGACTGCTGAATACGAAGTCTGATGTTTGGGTACACCGCAGCAAGTTGAGTTCTCAAGATGCATTCAAACATCAGTTCTGCTGGCATGCATTTTGTAGTGGAGTGCTATGTTGTTCTGTATGATAACAGAAATACTGCGATTTTTAAAATTCAATTATTTTTTTAATGAACTCTCTGCTTTCATCACCCATTTTAAAAGTCTGAACAAAATGCTCCGCTTCCCCATTCACCCTCGGATGTTGGGATGCAGATAATATGTGTCGCACCTTGTTTCGCAGGAACTGCTTGAAAGAGTCTGATACAAATTGAGGTTCATTGTCTGAAACTAGTTCTATGGGTAATCCATAACCTGTGAACACACCTTGTAGTCTTTGAATTGTCTTTTCCATTGTTGTTGTTCGCATTCGCCACACAATCGGCCAGTTGGAGTGTGCATTAATAATAATCAGAAAGTCTTCCTCTATAAATCAATATGAATGCAGTGCCATGGTTGTGATGGCCATTTCCATGGGTTAGCTTCTGCCTGCGGTGCTTTTGGTTACATTTCTTGGCAGATGTGGCATCTCTGAATCATCTGTTTAATATTTATGTCAATAGATGGCCACCAGACATGCATGTATGCCAGCACCTTCATCCAGACCATACCTGAATGATTGGTGTGGAGCTCTTTTAGAATGACCTCTTGCCATTTCTTGGAGATGATCATTCATATCTCCCACAACAGGCAAGATTTTGTATTGCCGAGAATAAAAAAATCTTACAAATCTGAGGTAATACTCTCAGCTTTGGGCCACCCATTCAAGGTGAAGTATAAAACTTCAATAGTGTGGATTCTTTTCTTACCTCTTTGCTGATAGTCTGAGATATAATGGGCAAGTGGTGAAGTTGTTCCTGGTTGATAGCTGTGGCTTCTGCAGTTCAATTGAGGCACCCTTCTGTCTGTTCTGTTGCCGGCAGAGGTAAGCGCAATAATGCATCAACATGATCCTTCTTGCCTGCAGGGTGACGCTTTAGATCATAACCATATGCCGCAAGCTCCATCACCCATAGTTGAATTCTTACAGTCGCTAGCAAAGGAATGGCTTTCTCTGGGCCTAAGATCAAGCTTCGTGGTTTATTGCCCACCACTGAGATGAACTTCCTACCATATAGGTATTGGTGATGGCGCATAAGACCAAAGATTATGGCCAGTTCTTCCTTCTCCAGTTCCACATATTTTAATGCACAGGCTGTCAAAGAGTGGGAGGCATATACAACTAGTTTTTCTCCCTTTTCTGTGACTTATGGCAATAGTGCAGGTGAGTAAACTAACAGGTGAAGCATCAACAGCAAGGGTAACTTTCTTGACTGGGTTGCAGTGACCAAGAACATTGTCCCTTGAGGTCAAGCAATTGAAAGCAGTCCAGCACCGTTTTTGGTCTTTTTTCAATAATTGGTTGAGCAGGTTGCACAGCGTTGACATGTTTGGGGGTGTGCTTTCGATAATGGTTAACCAAACCTAAGAACGATTGCAATTTAGCTTGATTCAATGTTCAGGATGCACTGCAAACAGCTTCAGTGCCAGTTGCATTCATTCTGACTACTTTATTTTAATATTTTATTTATAATTTCTCAAACACAGGCAGTGTCAACAATCTATAATAATCCATGATAATAAAAACACACTACATTTTCCAATTATATACAAGCTTCACTGTCGAGTCCAATTTTATCCCATCATCTCATCCCCCTCCTCCATTATCCCAACTAATATCCCAACTAGACAGTTACCCTAAAAAGAAAGACCACAAAAATAAGTGAGTCCATGTCCCCTATTCCTGTAGCATTTTTCCAGTGTCCCTTTATATTATGGACATAAGAACCAAAAAGTAAAACAACAATTATACATTAAAAACAAACTCAACGAAATAGAAATCATTACGAGCCCACTATTGGTCTCCAGGTCTTTAAATTTTTGTGACTGAACTTAATTAAGATGGATGGATAGACTCCCCCACCCCCCCCCACCCCCCAAGGAGAACGTAGAGGGGAATGGACAGAGTGACAAAGCACAAGGAACGACATGATATCTTTGCCCCCCATATTACGCAGATACATTTGCCAGATTTTAAGGAAGGTGTCATATTTCCCCCTTAAGTTGTAGGTAATTTTCTCCAGGGGAACAGAGCTCTGCACTTCCACATTCCCATGCACAATGCTTAGATGAGAGTCAAACTTCCAAGCAACCGCTATGCATTTCCTGGCTACTGACAAAAACCAACACAAATTGGATTTGAAATTTGCCATTCTGACTTCTTCACAATCAATCGTAAATCCCAAATACATTATTGAGGGTAACATATAAATACACATTTGTCTTGACACAGTTGGACTTCAGCTTGCTCTCGCCAGGCCAGGACCTTCTCCAAGTTTGTTTGATGCTCTGCAACATCATGACTTATAATGATGATGTCATCTAAGTAACATCCAATCTTCAGTCCTTGCAATAATTTGTCCATTACAGCTTGAAACATCGTTGGGGCTGATGATATTCCATACAGCATCTTGGTATAAGTAAACAGCCATGGGTGAGTGGTGATAGAAACATATTTCCTCGATTTGGGATCCAATTCGACTTGTTCATATGCTTGTGATAAGTATAGTGTCATTAACTTTTTTCCACCATTCAGAGCTTGAAATAATTCCTCTGCTCTTGGAATTGGATGTTGTGGGACTTGCAGGGCTTGGTTAATTGTGACCTTATAGTCACCACAAATTCGAATTTCACCACTGGATTTTCTAATAATAGCAACTGACAAGTCACTGTAATGAAGTTTCACAATTATTCCTTTCACTTTCTAATATGTTGAGTTCCGTCACAATTCCTTTTTTAGAGCTAAAGGTACTGAACTTTGATTTGGCTTCCAATTTCAATTTGACCTGGACTCCCTGAATTTTTCTCAGGTTCTTCCTAAACACTGTCTGGTACTTCTGAAGCACTTGCTTCAGTTTGGATTTTGTTTTATCATCAACAGTTTGTACATTCTTCACTGCACCAATTGCCTTCCAATCAAGCTGGATGTGCGACAATCAATTCCTTCCAAGGAATTGTGGAGAGGTAGTCCTTTCTTTGTCTGTCCCTTATACTCTATGTCCACTTCACATTTCCCTAGCACTTCAACTTTCTCTGTTATAATAGTCTTTGACGCTATGTCAGACTGTTTCCTTTTAAGTTTGGGCGATAGTTTGCCTTTCAGATCTTTCAGCATGAATGACACAGTCGCCCATTATCCAATTTAAACTCTTTAATTCAACATCTCACTCGACAGAGTGTGGTACCCACCTGTTTCAAACAGTTCTCAAGTGAAATATTAGGCAGCTAGTCCTCTCCTAATGCATAAACGACAAGGTCTTTGACCAGGCTGAACTAAGAACTCACAACCCATCTTCAAAATGGGGTTTTCCACAAGCTTGCCAACTTGTCCTGTTCCAGTTCCAGCTGCTGCTGCTGCTGACTGTAAAACTGCAGAACTGAATTCCCCCCTCTCTCTCTCTCTCTCTCTCTCTCTTTCTCTCTCCGAGAAAAAGCCTGTTTTCTCTCACTGCTTGCAAAACCACATGACCCTCTTAGAACAGCAAGTTCCACTCCCGACAATCTGCGGCTCCGACGAGTTCTTTCATCTGTTGCCTTTTTGTAAACAACAATTCATTAGTGAAGTCTCTTGGGCACTTTCCAAAGCTTTGGCAAAGGCTCTTGGTGCCAGAATGTCTGCCATGAGCAGAGCTCCAGTATTTTAAATAAGATCTGTTTTAAAGTGTTTGTGTGTGACCTACACTAAAAAACCTGCCCCAATTTATCTCCCAAAAATATATCTATATACAATACAAACACAACATTATCTGTCACATGAGGCAGTATGAAACTAGATTTCCTTTGTTTAAAATCTGTTGAATGATCTAACCAAGTGGCTTCTACCATATAATTGCAAGTTCTAAAACAAAATTGGAAAATTCTGGAAGCACTCAACAGTCAGAAAGAGAGAACAGTACCAATGTTTTGGGTCAAGGTCTTTTTATCACAACTGAAAAAGTGAGAAAACAATTATGTTTTAAGTTGCAGAGAGGATAAGGGTGGAGCAAACAGATGGAGTGTCTATGATGAAGATGTTTTCAAGATGATAAATCCACTTAAAGCTGGTAGTTAGAGCCAGAAGAGAAACGTTTTAAAAAGAAACAGATTGAAGGGCAGCATGGTTAGTGTAGCATTAGCACCACATTGTTACAGTACCATTGACCTGGGTTCAAATCTCGTGCTGTCTGTAAGGAGAGCACGGTAACAGGCCTTTTCAGCCCACGAGCCCATACCACCCAATTACACCCAATTGACCTACAACCCCCATACATTTCTGAATGGTGGGAGGAAGCCCCATACAAACATGGGGAGAACATACCAAACTCCTTACAGACAGTGCAAGATTCAAACTCCAGTCCCGATCACAAGCCCTGTGACAGCACTGCTCTAATGCCATCCTTTGTACATTCTCCCCGTTTCAGCATGGGTTTTCTCCAGGAGCTCCAGTTTCCTCCCACTGTTCAAAGCGTACCAGGGTCGTAGGTCAATTGGGTGTAAATGGGCACCACGGGCTCGTGGGCCGCAAGGACCTGTTACCCTGCTGTATGTATTTTTAAAAATTTAGATTATAAAAAAATTAAATTTAGAAACTGAAACGTAGAGTCACATTTTTTCCCAAGATATAGAAATAAGTTGACTGATTTCCACCCCCCTCACCCTCCCTCCCACTCCTGCCTATTGTTAATGAATTTGCTTACTGCAGAGACTAGGCCATAGAACTTTTGGAAATACATTGTTTCCACATGAGGTTAAATTGCAGGGTTATTGTTAATGATAGTGAGAAGTTGATGTATACAGAACTGAGCAATCACCATGGCATTTCTGTAAAGAGAAAACAAATTAAATGCTTCTGACTAATCCTCCCTCTCCAAGACATGAAAAGCCTGTTCTCTGATTTACATGTGAATTAACTTGTTCCGTACTGCAACACTCGCTCTGTTTTCTCCAGAGACTGATGCATAATTTATCCATTTGTGGCCTGTCATCACTATTGTGAGAGATAAGTAAAACTGATATGAAAATATGAAGATGAGGAAACTAGTATAGATATGTTTAATGAATAAAGCCAGTATGAATAGGATAAGAATAGATATTAGAATGTAGGAAGTAGAGTTAGTCTGAATAAGATAAGGGTCTTCTAGCCTTTTAGACGGAATCAGCAAGTTCGCCAGTATGAATAAGATAAGGATAGATAATAGATAATAGAATGTAGGAAGTAAAGTTAGTTTGGATAAGATAAGGGTCTTCTAGCCTTAGACAGAATTAGCAAGTTCTGCACATAAGTGTAACCTGAGAGTTGAGAAGGTGTGAATTAGAACAAAGGCAGGTTTATGAATAAGGACAATAAGGACAATGACATGATGAGACACCGACAGGATACCCCCTGGTCCTCCAAGTTCACAGAAACAGCACGTAGGCAGACAGGATTGCCTAATGCCAAACTCATCCAGGAGGCAGAAGAATGTAAGGGGGAGGGTATTTCCATACTGAAATCAACTGTATAAAAGTTAGGTGAGCCCCAGTGTATGTGTGTATTCCCAGGGTAAGGGGAAGCACCCAACTTTGCATTGTTGTATAATAAATGTTCTTTGTTCTCAATTTTTGTCTCGAGCAATTTCTGTGAAGGTACTTCTGTTTCTCACAAATGGGGGCTCGTCCGGGATCCCACTCCCTCCACTGACAGAGTGCCCGACGACGGGGGTAGGTGCACCCCAGCTGATTCAGCTGGACTCACGGACGGCGGGTGACTGGTCAGCGGATGAAGCGAGTGATATCCGAGAAGAGGCATTGAGAACAAACAACGGGCGGACGTTAAGGAAGCGCGCTAGGAATAGCTACTGGATCCTGGTAAGAGGAATTTTACTTACCTGTTAGTATGGGAGGTGTGAGTAACATGGAAGAGAGTCCTAAGGAAGGATGGGACAATCAGATAACTAAGCAAAGTCCGTTAGGATTAATGCTATCTGATTGGGGTGCGGGGAGAACCCATGGGAAAGACAAACTGACCATGATCAGGTATTGCTGTCTGGAATGGGTTAAAAGTCTGATAAAAGGGAGTTCGGTATATTGGCCAAAGCTCGGATCCGAGGATGACTGGATATGTCAGGCATTGAACATCTGGCTCTATCAAAACCAAAGAGATAATATTGAGAGCAGGGAATATGCAGCCTGCTGGCTCAGTGGATCGGTTGATCAACTGGTTTTGAATGAAAAGGAATGTAAGGACAAGAAAAATGAGGAACCTTTTGTCCCTGAAACACAAGGATGGGATGTGTTACATTTC
The DNA here is from genome assembly GCF_036971445.1 of Narcine bancroftii. Taxonomy (NCBI): domain Eukaryota; kingdom Metazoa; phylum Chordata; class Chondrichthyes; order Torpediniformes; family Narcinidae; genus Narcine; species Narcine bancroftii. The sequence continues at coordinate 52,329,468 of NC_091470.1, read as the reverse complement.
CTTCCTCCACCTTATGCTCCTCCTATGCCGGATCCTATCTTTCCCCTCTCTCCTATGCTCTACCCTTCTGCACCTTCCCCTCCTCCCCCACAGCTAAAGAAAGGAGAAGAAAGTAGGGGTGGTATGATGACCCGTTCACAAAGTACTAGATTACCACCTCTATTGACAAGAGAGGGAGGAGACTTTAATTCAGAACAGTGTGAGACCCTCCGGGAAGAAAGGGCAGAACCCTTTGATTCATTTCCCGGAGAGCAGGAACCTAGACATAATAAGCCAGAAATTAACTGGATGAGATCTCTGCAGGAAGTTCCCGTGGGAGGGGGTCTCGGTTTTGTAAATGTGCCCCTGACTAGTACGGAGGTGCGTAACTTTAAGAGAGAAATTACCTCCCTAATAGAGGATCCTCAGGGATGTGCCGAACAATTAGATCAATTTTTGGGACCAAATATATATACATGGGATGAGTTAACATCGATCTTTAGGGCTCTGTTCACTTTGGATGAACGTGGGATGATTCGTCAAGCAGGGATTAGAGTCTGGGATAGGGACCACCAAGGGGAACCAGAGGCGGTACCTGGGGAACTTAAATTCCCCCTGACAAAACCAAATTGGGATAAGAATACTAATGATGGTCGCACATTAATGGAAGAATATAGGGTTAATCTGATAAAAGGAATCAAGGAATCTGTTCCAAAGGGACAGAATTTTAAGAAAGCATTTGAGGTTCTCCAAGGTCCCGAGGAGCCCCCCTCTGCATTTCTGAATAGATTACGCACGGCCATACAGCAATATGGGGGTCTGGATGTAGAATCCCTAGCGGGTGAACAATTGGTATTAACGGGTTTCGTTACAAACTCAGCCCCAGACATTAGAAGGAAATTGCAGAAGACTGAGAATTGGCATAAGCAGGGAATAACACAGCTTCTACAGATCACACAAAGAGAATTCGTCCAGAGGTCTGAGGATAAACAGAAAGGAAAGGCTAAGATTTTGATGCAGGCAGTCAAGGAAGTCATGGAGGAACAGCAAGGAAAGGGTAGGGACTGTGTGCCAGCTCCTGGACGTTGGGAGGAGCGCCAGGGGTGGGGAAGTAGAGACCAGAGTAGAGGGAGGGGTAGAGGAGAATTCCGGGGATGACGACCATTCCCGGGACCCCGTGGAGACCCAGGTAGAAATTGGGAAACAGGAGCAGTAGTTTGCCACCATTGTAAAAAGGAGGGACACTTTAAGAGAGAATGCCCAGTGAGAGCCAGGGAGATGCGATCTTACGCCCTGATAGAAGCAGATTATGAATGGGGGGGGTCACGGTTCTCAGTCAATACCCACCGTGGGGCTGCAAGGAGAACCATTGGTAAATTTAAGCATAGGACCCCACAGTGACAAGATGGTATTTTTAGTAGTTTCTGGGGCAGCCCAGTCTAATATTTTACAACCACCTGAGGGTGTTAAGATAGAGGGGACTGTGATGATTTCGGGAGTAGGAGGAAGAGATTTTATGGTCCCTGTATTAAGAGATGTAAGAATACAAATGGGAGAAAAGATAATAACAGAGGATATTTTACTAGTTCCCCAAGCTGGAGTTTGTTTGTTAGGACGAGATTTACAGGACCAATTGGCCGTCGGCACCAGACCACAAGAATCGCGTATCGGGGTTCAATTGTATGTATTAAGCGAGGAAGATCGAGAACTAATAAATCCTGGAGTATGGGCAGAAAGAGGCAATAGAGGAGTGTTAGATATTCCTCCCCTACAAGTTACTTTAAAAGATCCTGAGCAAGTAATTAGATGAAAGCCGAAAGGGGATGCAGCCAGTAATTGACCAGTTGGTGAAAGATGGTATACTCGAACCTTATATGTCACCTTTTAATACCCCAATTTTACCTGTCCAAAAACCAGATGGTACCTATCGATTAGTGCAGGACTTGAGGGAGCTGAACAAAATTATTCTCACCCGTCACCCAGTTGTACCTAATCCCTATACAATAATGGGTAAAATCGATCCCCATAGTAAATGGTTTAGTGCAATTGACCTCAAAGATGCTTTCTGGACCTGTCCATTAGCAACAGGGAGCAGAGACATGTTTGCCTTTGAATGGGAAAATCCTTTTACTGGACGCAAGAATCAATACCGGTGGATGGTCCTTCCCCAGGGCTTTACAGAATCACCATATTTATTCGGCCAGGTCTTAGAACAAATATTAGATGAGGCTCCTCGGAGAGAGAATTGTCAGTTGATACAATATGTTGATGATTTGTTAATTACGGGAAAAACGTACGAATTAGTTAAACAATATACTGTTGAACTTTTGAATTTTCGGGAGAATAAGGGTCTCAGGGTGAGCGAATCCAAATTTCAATTTGTTCAATCAGAAGTTAAATACTTAGGTTATCTGGTAAGTCAGGGAACTAGGAAAATAAGTCCAGAGAGGATACGTGGTATTCTACAGATCCCCCCTCCCAAGAATGCCCAAGAACTTAGGAAATTCCTTGGTTTGGGATACTGTAGAATCTGGATTGAAAATTATTCTAGCCTGGTCAAATTCCTCTATGATAAACTCATGATTCTAGGGGGCGAAGCTGTTGTCTGGACAGAGGAAGAGATTAAAGATTTTAACTTGGTTAAACAGCGCCTTATCAGTGCCCCAGTGTTGGCTTTACCCGACCTAAATAAGCCATTTGACCTATATACCAATGCGAAGGGAGGTGTAGCCACCGGAGTACTAACACAAGAGAGATCAGGCTGTAGACAGCCAGTTGCTTTTCTATCAAAAGTTTTAGACCCTGTTTGTCGTGGTTGGCCAGAGTGTATGCAAACCATCGCAGCCACTGCTATTTTAGTTGAGGAAGGACGAAAGATTACGTTTGGTGCCCCGATGATAGTTCATAACCCTCACACAGTCCGCAATATTCTCTTACAACGTGCTGGAAGGTGGCTCACAGACTCTAGAATTTTAAAATATGAAGCGATCCTAATGGATAGGGATGATTTGACCCTGATTATGAATAAAGAACACAATCCAGCAGCTTTCTTGATTTCTCCAAATTCTGACAATACCATAAATGAGTTAGAGCATGTATGTTTAGAGGTAATAGATTTACAGACCAAAATTAGAGAGGATTTAAGCGATGAGCCTTTACAGGAGGGTGAAAGGTGGTTTATTGATGGATCTTCCCATTGCATTGATGGCACTCACTATAGCGGGTATAGTGTAGTGGATGGGAAAGAAGGAGTGGTGATTGAAGCCGGTCACCTCCCCAGTCATTGGTCAGCACAATCTTGTGAACTGTATGGCCTCTGTAGAGCTCTCCAGGGTCTAGAGAACAAGGTGGGCACTATTTACACGGACTCAAAATACGCTTTTGGTGTAGTGTACACATTTGGGAAGATCTGGAAAGAACGGGGAATGATAACTGGAAAAGGACAAAAGTTGATCCATGAAAACTTAATTGTCCAATCGCTAGATGCTCTTACATTACCTGAGGAAATAGCTGTAGTTCATGTACGAAGCCATCAAAGTGATGACAGTCCTGAAGCACAGGGGAACAGACAGGCAGATGCAGCTGCCAAACAGGCTGCGCTCATGGAGAAAATAGACATGCAGCTGTTACTGCCCACCCCACTTGAGGTTAAAAAGACTCCCATCTTTTCACAGGAAGAGGAGGTTTACATGAAAGACCAGGGAATGCGTCAAACTGCAGATGGGTTATGGTGGACGGCAGAAGGACATCAAGTACTGAACAAAGCCTTGGCTCGGCAAATTATTGATCAGCTACACCAGCAGACACACTGGGGAACACAGGCACTTGTGGATACTTTTGTATGGTCTTTTCATTGCTCAGGCATATATACTATAGCCAAACAAAGTACTCGGGGTTGTCCAATCTGTCAGAGAGTAAATAAGAAAGTTATGTGCCAGGTAATGCCTGGCGGTCGCGATATAGCTGTACGCCCATTTCAACGGATACAAATTAACTTTACAGAATTACCTAAGATAGGGGTTTACAAATACCTCCTGGTGATGGTAGATCATTTCACACGATGGGTTGAGGCTTTCCCGACCCTTAATGATCGTGCCAGCACCGTTATCAGGATACTACTGGAGTCTGTGATTCCACGATATGGTATGATTCAAACCATTGACTCAGATCGCGGTACACATTTTATTTCTCAGGTACTCCAGGGTGTGTGCAAAATACTGGGAATAGATGGCACCCCCAGAGCTCAGGCCGTGTTGAACAAATGAATCAGACCTTGAAAAATCAGCTCACTCGACTTCATGAGGAAACTGGCCTCTCCTGGATTAAATGCTTACCCTTAGCTTTAATTAGGACTCGCACAGCTCCTCGTAAGGACCTTGCTGTCTCACCATATGAAATGATGTTTGGTCTTCCTTACATGGGATTCCACACTGATACCCCTATCCCTGAGGCTAATGACCAATACATATCTAAATATTTACAGGGACTTTCTACTTCTCTCCATGACTTACGACAGAAGGGTTTATTAGCTCAAACTCCACCCCTGGAGTATCCTATTCATTCTATTAAACCTGGTGATTGGGTATATGTAAAAGCATGACAAGATCACCAACTAAAACCTGTCTGGGATGGCCCCTATTGTGTACTTTTGATTACAGACACTGCCCTGCGAACAAAAGAAAAGGGATGGAGCCACATCCAATGAATTAAACGAGCTGCTGAACCACAGATTAACGACATTGATAATCTACCCTCCACCTGGCGTGCAGTCCTTCATCCTTCTGATCTGAAAGTTACACTACGCCGGGAAAAAGTGCTGTAATGTTGTTTTTACCATTTGGTGTTTTATTTACTTGTTGGTTCCCAATTTTTGGGAAATCACCAAATTGCTCACAATGTATTAAGTCCTCCTGGAACAAGGGCAGCAGAGGTGACAATTATTTACCTTTAGAATGTAGACAGGGTACAGATATAGAGTATAATCATAGTGGGGTATGGGTTAATATAGGATCCCAACATGGACCAGGGGAACAGAACGGCTCTAGAGGAGTAGATTTGATTTGTATTTTGGCCTCTACAGGTATTAAAAAGAGGAGTTTTAAAGGGATAGCACAAAGAAGATGGTGGGACAAAGACAGACAGAATGTTAGTCAGGATTGTACATGTAGCAGAGATAGAGTGAATACATATGCTAATGTTCACAGACAGGCTGCAACTCACAAGTTCAGTGATACTTATGCTAATGTTCACAGGCAAGCTGCAACTCACAGGTTAAGTGATAAGAAACAACCCTCCCCAACTTGGTCTCCTGTAAAGCATCCTTTGGGTCACACAGACATTCGGAATGTTAAGCACAACCTCGGTAAGGGGAGTTCCAGCTGTAAACGACGTAAGCTGCTCCAGAACACTACAGCTGCTTGGCATTTAAATCGTTTAATCAGACTCCAGGCAGCCTTGGAGATCATCACCGAACAGACAGCAATGGCCCTGAATTTATGGGCTGAAGAAAGATGACAGATACGAGCCACAGTTCAACAAAATCGCCTGGCTCTCGATTACTCGTTGGCTGCTGAAGGCAGCGTTTGTGAAAAACTGGTTAATGACAATGCTCACAACGGTCAGGCGGTTAAAGACACTTCTTCAGGAGTTCGAAAATCTTTCCATGCCCAGGTTCAGACTCGATCCAGTGTGGGATGGACTAGACTTTTTATTGGTAGCTGGAGTCTGATGCCCACAGCCCTTATAGCAGCTGGACTCGCTATTCTGGCCATTATGGTGCTCCCCTGCCTGAAGACTTGTGTGCAGTATTTAATTCAACGAACCCCTCGTCAGAACACTATAACCCAAGGGATGTATGTTTCCCTAATTCTGTCTGATGATGCTAAGACTGCAGTTCGTTTACTGACCAGCTGGGAAAAGGACCAAGTTTACAAGTAATACTTTCCAGTTGAGAAGTCACTAAGCGTAGCTAAAAGAAAAGTGAGGATTGTGAGAGATAAGTAAAACTGATATGAAAAGACAGAATTAGCAAGTTCTGCATATAAGAAGGTTGTAACCCTGAGAGTCGGGAAGGTGTGAATTAGAACAAAGGCAGGTTTGTGAATAAGGACAATGAGGATAATGACATGATGGGACACCGACAGGATACCCCCTGGTCCTCCAAGTTCACAGAAACAGCACGTAGGCAGACAGGAATGCCGAACTCATCCAGGAGGCAGAAGAATGTAAGGGGGAGGGTATTTCCATACTGAAATCAACTGTATAAAAGTTGGGTGAGCCCCAGTGTATGTGTGTATTCCCAGGGTAAGGGGAAGCACCCCACTTTGCATTGTTGTGTAATAAATGTTCTTTTTTGTCTCGAGCAATTTCTGTGAAGGTACCTCTGTTTCTCACACTATTATGCAGTAGACGCAAACGTACCTGCTGAAGAACCAGTTGATGAAGTAGACAAGGACGATGTGGTCAAACAATATTCATGGCTTTTATTAGCAGAAACTCATGGTACAATATTGAAAGACAATAGATGCATATACAGTTATATCCAAGGGGAGTGTCCTTAACAGTAGAGATAATGTACAGCCAATGTTAGTACAGCAAGGCTCGCCAGAGGGGAGACAGGCAGCTTGGCAGACATTCATTACAGTATCCCCCCGGCAGAAGAAGGGTTAAAATCAAAAGGACAGCTGCTTGGACCGAAGCAAGCGTTACATGGATACTATGTCTGGCATTGAGAATACTCTAACAGCCAAAATACACCAGTTTCTAGCAAACAATCGAAATATAATGAGATGCTTTATGAATATGTCAGCCTATCAGGTTGTTTACGAATTCTGGTGCTTCTTCTCAAAACAGGTGGCTCCTTTGCAACCTTGGGAACTGGTACAGTTCCTGGGTCTGTACTGTGGGAAGGACTGACTTCTGGACCTGCTCCAGAATTGCCAGCGTGAGGCCGAGGAGCCTCAGCATGGCCATCTGAAAGCTTACTAGGGGTCACAGGCTGGAGGGGGTGAGCCCAATCTCTCAGGCTCACTCTGAGTAGGGGTGTGAGGAAGAGGCAAATCAGGCGAGGCCAGATCTCTTAGGGGTACAGTGTCAGTACTCCCGTCTGGGAATTTAACATGAGCATAGTTGGGGTTAGTATGCAGTAGCTGAACTGGTTGGACGAGGGGGTCTGTTTTACACGCCCAAACGTGGCTCTTCAGCAGCACGGTTTCAGGTTCAGATAAACAGGCTGGCCAGTCCATCACAGTTCCTGATTTCCTAGAAAAGGCAAATATACGTTCATGAGGTGTCTGATTTGTTGCAGTACACAATAATGACCAAAAGGAATATAGACCCTCAGGCAGTACCTCCTGCCACCGGGTAACGGGGTAACCATGTGTTTTTAAAGCAAGATTAACAGTCTTCCAGACTCTAGTATTAGCCCTTTCGACCTGCCCATTGCCCTGCGGGTTGTAGCTTGTGGAGTGGCTGGTGGCAATCCCCTTCCATAGCAGGGCTTGCCACAGTTCAGCGCTCATGAATGCTGAGCCCCTATCAGTATGAATGTAATTTGGAAAACCAAAAATGCTGAAAATTCTGTTGAGTGACTTAATGACAGACGCTGACGAGATGTCCGGGCAGGGTATTGCAAAGGGAAACCTGGAATATTCGTCAATAACAGTAAGGAAATATACATTTTTGTTGTTGGAAGGTAACGGTCCTTTAAAATCTAAGCTAATCCTCTCAAAAGGTCGGGTTGCCTTGATGAGAGTGGCCTCCGGAGCTTTGAAGTATTGTGGTTTGCATGCTGCACAAATGGGACAGCTTTTAGTCAGTTTCCTGACTTCTTCCAGAGAGTAAGGAAGGTTGTTAGCTCTTATGTAGTGGAAGAAACTCGTGACTCCTGGGTGGCACAGTCTGCTATGGATCTCTTTTAGCCCCTCCAGCTGAGCACCAGCAGCAGATCGTGAAAATGCGTCAGAGGGATCATTTAACCTGCCCAGTCTGTACTGGATCTCATAATTATAAGTTGAGAGTTCTATTTGCCAGCGTGCCATCTTATTGTTCTTGATTTTACTTTTGTGTTTAGTACCGAACATGTAGGCTACAGATTTCTGATTAGTGACGAGAGTAAATTTTCTGCTGGTAGAAAGTGTCTCCGGTAGCGAACAGCTTCAATAATAGCCTGGGCTTCTTTTTCAATGGCATCATGTTTAAGTTCAGATCCGCGTAACGTGCGGGAGAAGAATACCACAGGTCTGCCCTTTTGATTAAGGATTCCTGCCAAGGCACAATCTGAGGCATCAGTTTCCACTTGGAATGGGACATCCTTGTCAATGGACGAGAGTGCAGCTTTGGCAATATCAGCTTCAATTCTCTCGAAAGCCTTCAAGGCCATTGGAGAAAGAGGAAAAGATTTAGTGTCAAACAGAGGGCGTGCCTTCATGGCATAGTCCTGAACCCATTTGCAGTAGTAGGTAAAGAATCCCGTACACCTTTTAAGGGCTTTTGCTGAGTCTGGGGGTGGTAACTTCTTAAGGGGGGCCATTCCTTACGGGTTGGTGCGGATTTTGCCGTTGCGGACAATGTAGCCCAGAATGGGTAGCTCTGTCGTGTTGAACACACATTTGCCCTCGTTAAATGTAAGGTTGAGTTCTTTAGCTGTTGCTAAAAATTTCTTTTAAGTTGTTGTGCTTAGCCTGTGTTTTTCCACAGATAGTGACATTATCCAGATAGGGAAACGTACCCTGTAACTCATACGTCCTAACAATCTTATCCATTTCCCTCTGAAACACGGACACATCATTAGTGACCCCAAAAGATACCCTTTTAAACTGGTATAACCCCCTCCCCACCATCAGCCTTAAAAGCTATATAGGGACATTCCCTTTACTTAATGGGGATTTGGTGATAAGCTGCTTTGAGGTCGATAGTGGAGTACACTTTGTATTGCGCTATCTGATTAATCATTTCATGGATGCGTGACAGGGGGTAGGCATCCAGGTTCGTGTAATGGTTGATTGTCTAGCTGTAGTCAATAGTCAGTCGTCTCTTAGTGTGATTTTTCATGACTACTACTTGGGCCCGCCACGGACTCTTACTAGGTTTAATTACTCCCTCTTTAAGCAGTCTCTGGGTCTCCGCTTTGATAAACTCATGATCCTCTTTGCTGTAAGAATGACTCTTAGTGGCAATCGGCTGACACTCATGGGATAAATCACTGAAAAGGGAAGGAGCTTTGATCTTTAAAGCAGACAGGCTGCAGTAACTAGTGTGGGGGATGGTAAATGTGGGTAGTAGCCCACCAAAATTTAACACTACACTGTTCATCTGAGATTGAATATCTAACCCCAGTAACACAGGGGTGCAGAGCTCCAGCATAATAAAGAGCCACACATCAGCAAGGCAATGTCCCTGCAAATTTAAAGTAACTTTATACTTGTCCTGTACAGTTTTTGTGAGTTCACTATAAGCCATCGATATCTTTTGGTTTGCTGGATATCTCCACATGCTCTGGCAACTCTCTCGTGGATGTAGCTGTCAGTACTCCCTGAGTCTATTAGACAATCAAGAGTCTCACCATTCACCTCCCCCTTCATAGTCGACTGTTCCAGTCCGTAACATCCCCCAAGCTTTACAGTCAATTGAGCTATCACAGGGGATCTCACCTCGCCATCACTTGAAGTCGATTCAGCCTGCTCATCTGAAGACTCCCCCTTTTCACAGTTATCTTCCATTCCTGCAGCTCCAGGATGCATTTTCTTGGTGCTTCTCTTCTTCTTCTTATCAGTGGGAGTACTTTTCACCTTGCACGCTTTAGCGAAGTGGCCGAGTTTCCCACAATAGCTGCAGGTAGCAAATCGAGCCGGGCACTTCTGTCTGGGGTGCCAGCTCTCATCACAGAAGTAGCATTTTTCAGGAGTTTGCCCTTCTCTTTCCTTCGGGGTTCCAGCCCTCCTGGATGTTTCCTTTTTGGTTTCTAGCATTTCACTGGTCCGCATGGCAGGTCTCAGTGTTTTGGCTAGAGTGACTGCCCGGTCGTAGGTTAAGGGCTCCGTCTCCAGCAGCCTCTGTCAGATGTAACTGGAGTCAATCCCATTGTCAAAAACATCCAGCTTCAAGGCATTGCCGTGTTGTTGCACATTGACTGCCCTGACATCACATTCATTTGCCAGTGAGTCAAGAGCCAGTGCATAGGCAGCATCACTTTCCCCAGGTTTCTGGTGTCTAGTCAGCAACTGGTGTCGAGCAAGCACCACAATCCGTGGCACTACATAGTAATCAGTCAGACGTTCCCGGGCTATAGCCAGAGTGGTAGCTCCTTGTGTTACAGCGAAAGGGACCTCACCCAGCAGAGAGTACAGGTGGCCCCACTGTATTGCCTCATCAACCACGTTGTTTCAAGTCATGTAGTAATTGAAACAAGCAATCCAGTGGCTGAAAATTTCTCTGGCCCTCGGGGCAGACTGGTCGATTATCAGCCGCTCTGGCTTGAGTGCTGCATCCATTTCTGCTAATAAAATTGAAGTGCCAGTTGATGAAGTAGACAAAGACGATGTGGTCAAACAATAATCATGGCTTTTAATAGCAGAAACTCATGGTTCAATAATGAAAGACAATAGGTGCATACACAGTTATACCCAAGGGGAGTGTCCTTAACAGTAGAGATAATACACAGCCAATATTAGTACAGCAAGGCTCGCCAGAGGGGAGACGCAGCTTGGCAGACATTCACCACATCTGCCAGGTGAAACAATGCTTTAATTTTTATTTCTAATACTTTCATTTCAGCTGGGAACATGCAATGACAATGACACATTCTCTTCAATTGTGGAGAGGCCAAAATGGAAACAAGCTGACAGTTTGGCAGAACACACATCTCTTCAATCCACCTGCCTGTCAATATCATTCTCCATCCCATTCCCACACTGATCTTTTCATCCTTAATCCAACAAAGTTCAACAGAAGCTTGAGAAAAGCCTCATCTTTCAACATAACAGCCTTCTATCCCCAATGTTGAGTCCAAAGATTTGAGGTCGTTCTTCATGTCACACTCGTTGAAACAATTTTTTTCTTCTCTACCTTTTGCAGCTTGGCACCATCTTTTCATTTTGCCTGCCCTCCATCCTTTCACAAACCTTCACTTTTCCTCCCCACCCATAATATTTTGCTACTTTCAACCTTTTAAATTTCTAAAAGTACATCTCTATCTCCCTCCACCGATGCTACCTCACCTGTTGTAAATGGCAACAATTTCTCTGTTTATTTTGTATCCTAAGATCTGCAGTATTTTAGTTATGTACTGTTAAATTGTGTAATTGTAATTGTGAATAGCTGAATGAACAAAAGTTGTGGAGAATAGATTTTAACATCTACTCTTCCCCCAAATGACAGATTAAAATGAGGTCCATATCAATTTACAAAACAACATAAAATTTCAGGTGCAAATAGTTAGCTTCATAACGATCACCTGGGGTCCTCTGTGCATTAGCAGAAATGGAGGGAGCAGATTCTCTCCCTTATATCAGGAGGTCACCAACAAGTAAATAAATCCAACCTTGGTACCAGAGAGACAGACATTTCTAGAGCCATTTGTTCCTGCCAATGTTTCAGACATGACTGATCTTCTTGCTTTTTTGGCTGTACAAAGCATTGTGGATATTTAAATTATTTAAGACTCCTGTGATGTTGCTCAGGGGATCCAAAGCCTAAATATTCATTTGGATCAAGTTCCAAAAGAATGCAATAGCTAAAGGAAAGTAATGAAGGAAACTAATAGTTGGATTGTTTTCACCATCATGTCAAAATACCATTGATGAGCTTCTACATGGCCAGGTCTATGAATGACCAGATGGCTGAATAGTAGGAGAATTAAGGGTTATGGGGAAGAAGGCAGGTAGGTGGAACTGAGTTCATGGTCAGATCAACCAATACCTTGCAGAATAATGGAGCAGGATCATTGGGAGGGTGGCCCTACTCCTTCTCCTATTTCCTATGTTCTTGTATTTTTTTCCCAACAGCCATCAAGACCATAGTGGAGATGAGGGGGTAGTCAGCAACTAAGAATGATCGTGGCTCATGTGACGGGTTCAGGGAAGGTGTTAGGCTGGGGAATGAGAAGAACTTGTGTACTCAATGATAGTTTTGAAAGCTGATATGATATTAATTTTTTATGCATTTTGGAGATTTTCTCACAAGCTTTCATTAGAATATTTGGGCTGAGAAACTATTCAATGCTGTATTTTTTTTAACTTTTTGCAAAATCTCAAGGGGAGGTGAAACTTCATTTGTGAGGTTGAAAGATGAGTATGGATGGATGGGTTTCTTCAAGTAAATCCACATTGCATCTGACCGATTCGGCTTCAGCACAACATCCCCTGTTGATGTGCTGCAATATCTTGCAGTGGTGTCAATGTAATATAGCAGGGGTGATCTTTGCAGCTATTTCCCATAGAAAGGAACATACTGCAGCACTTGCAACTCTTTCCTCCACAGCAGAGTGTCTCCAGAGAATGAATAGGTGCTGCAATGAAGGAAGAACTTCCAGTGTATTCAAGAGACTGGGTCAAAGTGGTAAAGAGCATTTGATGTAAGAGGTGTATAGGCTGTATCTACAGAGACCTACTGGAGCTATAGTTAGACACTGCTGGTAGGAAATTACCAGGGAGAGTCCTGTAAAATGTGAAGCCGGAATTCCTCTGCTTTGAGCAAACCAGCAAAACAACCAAATTTCTGCTTCATCTTGTTTGCTGAAGAGAAAGTAAATAAAGTTTCTTTGAGCTTGAATGTTGGGGGAACAGCAATCTATATTGCCAAAGTAGCAGTCTCAATTGATTGAGACAAGGAAGCCAACTGTGCCTTGATCATGACTCTGTGGGGTGCTTTAACATCTTCAAGGTTATACCTGAGATCATAGGAGGTCACAGATCTCAGTAAGGACAAAGAACTAAATATGAGTGTTGATCCTTGAAATAAAATGATAGCACGGGGAACAGGGTAATTGAAAGCAGAAATCAAACAGAAAATGCAGCAATACGGTCAACTTTTCTCATTTATTTTCAGATTTCCAGCTGTTGTTTTTAATTTTTGGTTAAAAGCTGTTTGTTCTTTGAGTTAAACAAAAATGCCATTTTCCTGATTAAAATTTGCATGTTGCATGATGTTTGATAACATTTAAGGAAAATTTACACAGGAAAATATTCCCAGAGGACTCAGAATCTCACCAAGAAAGGAGACAATTTTCTTCAGCAGGACTAAAGCACACAAAAAACTAATATGTGTGACTACTGAGCTGTGAGACTGGATTTCCTTCCTTCCTTTTTCCGTTTTTACCTGCTGCTTCTTCTTCCACTCATTGTGTGGGGATGCAGGGAGGTGGAGGAGAGTTGCTGGAACTGTGAGGTGACCGTATGGGTTAGGATGAGGTAAATCAGTGTGTAATACTTAATGGTCAGTGTGGATTTTGTGTGCTAAAGAGCCTGTTTCTGTACCTCTGGTTGTAGGTAGTGGTGGGGGGGTTGGGGTAGGGGGTGGGGGGAAGATACAGGGCTGAATGGGTAGTGGTGGAGAGATAAGGGGTAGTGATGAAGGGATGAGGGGTACTCTGGTAGCGGTGGAGATGAGGGGCAGAGTGGGTAGTGGTGGAGAGATGAGAGGCAGTTTAGACATTGGTGGAGGGATGAGGATAGAATGGATAGTGGTGGGTGGATGAGGGTAGAATGGGCAGTGGTAGGGGGATGAGGGGCAGAATGAGCAGTGGTGGGGGGATGAGGGGCAGAATGGGCAGTGGTGGGGGATGAGGGGCAAAATGGTCAGTGGTGGGAGGATGAGGGGCAGAATGGGCAGGAGTAATGCAGGAGTAGCCTTTTGGGGCTTCTCCATAAAAAGGTAAGTTCAAATTTTTCTCCACATATGGGGCCGGTCTCAAGTGAAGTCTTGGTGTAAAGACACCTTGGGAGAGGAGCAGAACCAATAAGCAGTGCTGGAAAGTGGATAAGTGTATGAAGCATCAGCTTGTATGCAAAGCCAAACAAAGTCTGCGGGAGGAACTTGTTCTGATGGAGAGTTTTAGTTCAAAATGTGGACCATTCTTCCTCTCCACTCATGTCGCTTGACCTGCTGAGTTCCTCCAGCAGATTGTGTTTGGCTTTGCATACAAGCTGAGGCTTTATACACTTAGTCTCTAGAAGAGAATGCTATTTCTTTCTCCCATTTTCTCCACCGTATCCTTTTCTGTGATGAGGTTCTCCATTCCAGGATATCTGAGATGTCCTCCTGTCCCCCTTCACTGCTTTCAATGCAGCCCTCACCCGCTTCAAATGTTCAGGCTTATTGTTAGAGCATGTACATGATATCACATACAACCCTGAGGTTCTTTTTCCTGCAGGCGAGGCAGAATTACCACTTATTGGTAGTTTAAAAACTACCCAAGGAGATATGTATACATGTAAGCATATAAAGAAATAGAAACAGACTGCAATTCGGAAATTTTTAAAAAATAAATGAAGTGTAAGAGTCCTTAAATGAGTTTCTGATTGTGTTGTTATTGAGGAGTCTAATGGTGGAGGGGAAGCAGCTGTTCCTGAACCTATTCCTGAGTTTTGTGGCACCTATTCCCTTTTCTTGATTGTAGCAGCAAGAACAGAATGTGTGCTAGGTGATGTGGATCCTTGATGATCATCTCCATTTCCTGAACATCTCCCCTCACCCCAATCCCCTCCTCCCCTCCACCCTGACATAAGCAAGTTTGCAGATGACATGACAGTAGTTGGTCTCGTCTGCAACAACGATGAGTCACACCATAGAGATGAGGTGGAAAATCTTGTGAAATGGTGCAAGAATAATAACCTGAGTCTCAACATGGATTTGGCGAAGGAGATGCTTGTGGACTTCAAGAGGACCAGGGATGGCCACCCTTCTCTAGACATTAATGGGTTGCTAGTGAAGAGAGTAGAGAGCACTAACTTCCTTGGAGACCACTTAAGAAGTAACCTATCTTGGACACCCAACATCTCCTCACTTGTCAGGAAGCCACAACAAATACCGCACTTGCTGAGGAGACTGAGGTGGGCAAGACTTCTGGCCACTATCCTGTCAACATTCTAAAGGAGCTCTGTTGAAAGTGTCCTGACTGGCTGCATTACAGTGTCATACGATTGCTGTAAAGCATCACATTAGAAGTCAATCCATAAGACCAGGAGATAAGGATCATTGGTGTCTCCCTCCCCTTTATCATCATAATTTACCGGGATTGTTGTATGAAGAGAGCTTGTAAATTCATTGAGGTCCCCTACCATCTTGCACACACATTTTTCAGCTACTCCCATCAGGAGAGATACAGGACCAGGACCACCAGGCTGACCAACGGATTCTTCCCACAGGCAGTGAGACTACTGAACAACTGATAAACTGCTCATACAAACCCTTCGTGATTCCATTGTTTATTTAACAATAATATTTATTTCAATACTGTATGTGTGTGTGTGTGTATATAATATATATTTCATACACAAATACACCATATGTATCATTTGTCTGCATGTATATTTGCAGTGTTTAACACTGAGACTGAAGAATATTGTTTTGTCGAGTTGTACTTGGACAATCAGATGATAAATTAACTTGAAAAATGAACAAGAGGGTGAGATAAAACAGGGCAGAGATATAAGCTTGACAATAATGGAAGTGGCGTCAGGTAAATGTCAACTAACAACTGGGTATTTAAAGATAAGGTTGAATGTCATGCCAGGGTAGAATTAGAATTAAGTACTGTAAAGAGAAGATTAAAGATCTGGCAAAAAATTTTTAAAACAGCCATTGTAACTCCTTCAAACAAAAATGGTGTCTCGGATAAACATTTATCATTTAGCGGATGTGACTGGGGAATAAATTATGGAACATAAGGGAAAAAAAATTAGCTATCTTGCTCTAGAAAACATTGGAAGCATCCCAATTGTGGAAATTCCGGAACAAAAGGGAAGGAGGATCTTAAAACAATCGCACTCAGTGGAGATAAGGTGCAAGAGAAACAAATGGGACTCCAGGCCAACACGTCCTTGAGACCTGCATCCTGGAGTAAGAAATGAAGAGGCTGCAGAGTTAGTGGGTGCTTCAGTTGTGACCTTCCAAAAATTCCTTAATGGCTTAAAGCTAAAAACAGTGTCACTTTTTCATAATTCAATTTAATCAGGTTTTTTTTTAAAATCAGGACATTCCAGTAAACCAATTTTGCAAATATGATTTAAAATTATGGAAAAATCCTAAAGATTGTCATGCAACTTTTGAATGTGTATGCAACTGAGAAAATGTGTTGACACATTGCCTGCTCTTTCCCCACAAGTCTGCATATGCCCTCTTTATTTGCTGCAGTTTCATTGATTGCCAGCAGACGGCAGCCTTGCAGCTTTTATTTCTGTCTAGATTCGGCTTCGAGCTCTCTTGTACCCTTCTAATACTCTATTTGTTGAGTTCAAACAACCTGGGTTACTACAATTCAGGCCAGAAGTTTTTAAATCAAGTCTAGGAATATCATTCAAGCCAGAAATCAAATTGTGTCACAGACACAATCAAAATTGGACACTTCGCCTCATCAGTGCGTGCCCAGGATTAAAAATAGAATTACAAATCTATCATTGGTTATGGTAACTATTAAGCTAATGGATTAGTTCATTGATGTTATTTAGGAAAGACACTCTGCCGTACTCTGCATGTGACTCCTGACGCACCAAAATGGTTGACTCATATTTCCTCCAAAACACATTAAAAAGCTGGTGAGGTCAGGAGAACAATCAGTGATGAACAATAAATTTTGGCCTTCATCATCTGCATCTCATGAATAAACAACTAAAAGTCGGTCAGACCACTGGAGTACAGATATTTTAGCAATTAAAAATGATACTTGAATATTATGGGACACAGTATATATAGTTTGGCCTGATGATTCTTGTAACTGTCATTTTACTAGTTACAATTTACCACTAAGCTGTTAAACTGAGGATTGTTGAACACAGTAACATTGGTGCTGTTATGTTCAAAGTCCCCAAACCCATCTGTTTCCTGTCATTTGATGGTGTCAGCTGATCTGTGACAAGCATTATTCTTGTTGCTCCTTTGCAGTCCGTACAAAACTGCCAACATACCAAATTGCTCTTTTTTATACTATTTCAAAAATAATTCAGGCACATGACTTCATGGATATTCAAAACTATCAAAAACAAATTTGCAAGAGTCTTCCAGTGTGCTGGATGACCAGTGAAAGTTGAAACAAATGAGATAAGTTAATGACATGAAAATGTGTTGTCCCTTTTATTGGGTTTTCATTGCACTTGGTGAAAGACATCAATGTTCTTTAAGGCTCTTAAACCACCAGGAGGAGCTATAGACTTCTATTGTCTTGAATGTGAACTGGAAAAATTAGTTCAACTTAAAATGATCTTCATGGCATTCGTACAGTTAAAATTAGTTCTTGAGTGATAGTGAACTCTAATGTGAGGCCAACTGATGCTGTTTCTTTACGTTAATTTGTAAGTCTTGAATGTCTTTTTTTAATTGCACAAATTACCTTTAAATATTTATTTGAAGATTTATTTCCCTTTAAAATTGGCCTTTTTCCACTGTCAAAGATTCCACAAAGTGAACCATGATTGAGCGACAGATTTATTTTTGAGCCTTCTATCCCTGCAGCAATGCCAGCCAGAAGTATTTGCATCATCTCCGAGTGTGAAGGAGATTCAATGAGCTGAGGTGCATTTCATTCTCTCTGCCAGAGTCCAACAGTCAGCGAGAGCATTCAGCACCATGATGCTTGTCAGTTTCCCTGTGGTGCAGGGTTCCAATCACTACACTCCTTTCGGCTCTGTGCTCTGTATCTGCAGATGATTTTGCTCCATTGCTGCTGTATGACCACAGACAACCATGAAGCTGATAAGTGCCCAGTTTCCTGTCAGCAGTCAAAATGTTTTTATTCCAGTCCTCCATTTGAACCTCCAAATGCTTGCTACTCAATGAGAGCATGATTTGTCATAACAGTGCACCACCCACAGATACAGAACCAAGGGTCTGAACATAAGCATCCTCAAACCACACTGCCTGCAGCAGCCCCACTGTTCTCATCCACTTTGCCTATGCCAGTCCATTGTTTGATGCGCAACCTCTTGTAACAGCATAGTTGTACCCCTGGCCTGCAGAATGAGGAGAAAGAGGTGAATCAGGCCTAGACAGGCCTCTGCTTCCTCACTCAGACTCTCCACGAAGAACTCAGCAGAGTGTAATTCCAGTAAACCTTATCAAATCCCCATTAAACAGCAGCTCCACTTTTACCACCTCTTTGTTACTGAAACTTACTTTGCAAAAATAAAAGTTGCCAAAAGAATAAACACATAGATCCAGGGTTTTACATGAAATCATTTTCCATTGCATACTCAAGTAACTAGTCATTGTGGTGATACACCACTGGTTTACTGCAGGGGGCAACCTATGTACCTGCAGAAGAGCAAGGGGACAAGACAACATCTGGCTGCTGTCAATCAGCCGACCTGAATGGACCAAGCCCCACCCGGTCTGGTATCAATCACCCTCCGGGATAATAAGTTTGAGCCGGCCCTTCGAAGTCAATCTCAGAGCTCACAGCAGCACATCTCACAGCTGGCTCTGTGGAGTTTTATGTCAAATAAAGCCCGTTGAACAGTCTTTTGGTTTTGTGTGTTTGCTTCTGACAGACAGTGCACCACAATTTATTCGACGTAAAATTTTTACAAGCTGCTATGGAAAAGCTCCTGAGCGCTGGGAGCCTCGAAATCGACTCACGCCACCCAGAAGCACAAACACACTTCGAGCTATGGAGGCACACGGTCGAAGCAATCATCGAGGCTCACGCTGACGACATCCTGGACTCCAATCAAAAGAGACTCTTCTTACTCCGGTCCAAGCTGGGTCCCCGAGCCTTCCAGGCTCTCAAAGAATACATCGGGTACTCGGAAGCAATGAGCACCCTCGAGGCCATGTACAAACCTTCCACAAACGTGGTCTTTGCAAGGTACCTCCTGAATATCCAAGCCCAACAGCCCGGGGAGGTGGCTGAGTCCTTCCTGGGAGCCCTGCGTGAGTTGGCCCGACCTTGTCTGGCTGAACCTGGGGTAAGCAAAAGGGAGGTCGAGAGACTGATCAGGGATGCCTATACCCAAGGGCCACCAGGCAGAAGCTGCTGGAAGAAAATATCTACTCACTGGCCAAAATAGTGTAGGTAGTTCGAACCCTGGAGGCAGCAGCCCTGCACACCAAAGCTCCCTCAGGCCTCCTTGTGGTCAGCACATTTGGCTGCTGTGGCCCTGGATCAAGCTGGGGAAGAAAACTTTGCTGCTGTGGGCACCCAGCGCCCCTGTAAGTATTGTGGGTCCTGGTGTGGGTCCGATCGGTGATCGCACCAAAACTGCCCGGCCAAATCCCAGTATTGCTCGAAGTACGGCAAGGAAGGCCACTTAACATAACATAACATAACATAACATAACAATTACAGCACGGAAACAGGCCATTAGGCCCTTCTAGTCTGCACCGAACCAAACACCCCTTTCTAGTCCCACCTCCCTGCACAATGCCCATAACCCTCCATCTTCTTCTCATCCATATACCTGTCCAACCTTTTCTTAAATAATACAATTGACTCCGCCGCCACTATTTCTCCCGGAAGATGATTCCACACAGCTACCACTCTCTGAGTAAAGAAGTTCCCCCTCATGTTACCTCTAAACCTCTGCCCCTTAATTCTTAACTCATGTCCTCTTGTTTTAATCTTTCCTCCTCTTAACGGAAATAGTCTATCCACATCCATTCTGTCTATCCCTTTCATAATCTTAAATACTTCTATCAAATCCCCTCTCAACCTTCTACGCTCCAAAGAATAAAGACCCAATCTGTCCAATCTCTCCCCATACTCCAGATGCTTAAACCCAGGCAACATTCTGGTAAACCTTCTCTGCACTCTCTCCACTCTGTTTATATCCTTCCTATAATTAGGCGACCAGAACTGCACACAGAACTCCAAATTAGGCCGCACCAACGTCTTATACAATCTCAACATCACCTCCCAACTCCTATATTCCATGCAATGATTGATAAAGGCCAGCATACTAAAAGCCTTCTTCACCACCCTATTCACGTGAGTTTCTACCTTCAGGGAACGATGTACCGTTACTCCTAAATCTTTCTGCTCTTCTGTATTCCTCAATGCTCTCCCATTTACCACGTATGTCCTATTCTGATTCTTCTTACCAAAATGAAGCACCTCACACTTATCAGCATTAAATTCCATCTGCCATTTTTCAGCCCACTTTTCTAAGCAGCCCAAATCCCTCTGCAATCCTTGAAAACCTTCTTCATTATCCACTATTCCACCTATCTTAGTATCGTCTGCATATTTACTAATCCAATTCACCACCCCATCATCTAGATCATTAATGTATATAACGAACAACAATGGGCCCAATACAGATCCTTGAGGCACACCACTGGTCACCGGCCTCCAACCTGACAGACTATTATCCACTACCACTCTCTGGCCTCTCCCTTTCAGCCAATGTTCAATCCATTTGACTATCTTAAAATTTATACCTAAAGACTGCACCTTCCTAACTAACCTTCCATGTGGTACCTTATCGAAGGCCTTACTGAAGTCCATATAGACAACATCCACTGCGCTACCCTCATCCACATTCCTAGTCACCTCTTCAAAAAATTCAATCAGATTGGTCAAACATGACCTTCCTCCCACAAATCCATGTTGAGTGCTCCTGATCAGACCCTGTCTATCCAGATGTTTATAAGTACTATCTCTAAGAATTTTCTCCATTAATTTACCTACCACAGACGTCAAACTTACAGGCCGATAGTTGCCAGGCTTCCTCCTTGAACCCTTTTTAAATAATGGAACCACATGTGCAATGCGCCAATCCTCCGGCACTATCCCCATATCTAATGACATTTGGAAAATTACCGCCAGAGCCTCTGCTATTTCCTCCTTCACTTCTCTCAATGTCCTGGGGAAGATCCCGTCTGGTCCCGGAGACTTATCCACCTTTATATTCTTCAAAAGCCTTAAAACTACACCTTTTGTAATCTCTATATTCCCCATATTTACCCAATTTGCTTTTTTTATCCCACATCTCCCAATATCCTTCTCCTTAGTGAATACCGAAGAAAAGAAACTGTTCAATATCTCCCCCATTTCTCTAGGCTCCACACACAGTTTTCCACTCTGATTTTCTAAGGGACCAATTTTGTCTCTAGCTTTCCTCTTACCATTAACATATTTGTAGAACTCTTTTGGATTAGTTTTCACCCTGCTTGCCATAGTTTTCTCGTACCTTCTTTTAGCTTTCCTAATTCCTCTCTTAAGATTCCTCTTACATTCAATGTATCTTTCAAACATCTCCTTAACTCCATGCTTCTTATATCTAATGTACGCCTCCCTTTTTCTTCGAACCAAGTTTCCAATATTCCTTGAAAACCACGGCTCTCTCAAACCTTTTGCCCCTCCTTTTAACCTAACAGGAACATAAAGCTTTTGCACTCTCAAAATCTGATCTTTAAAAGACTTCCATCTCTCTACTACATCCTGCTCATAAAACAAATTGTCCCAATGCACACCCTGCAAGTCCTTTCGCATCTCCTCAAATCTAGCTTTTCCCCAATCAAAAACCTCAATCCTTGGCCTTTGTGAATGCATGCCTCTCAAAGCCAGCCGGCAGCTCAGCAGCCCTTTACGATCTTCCCCTCTCCCTCACAGCCCCCGCCACGTGCGATTGCCGGGCAGCGCCTTTGCTCCCGCAGCCACTTCCGGCCTCCCCAGCCCCAGCGACTCAACTTCCGGCCTCACCGGCAACGATTGCCACATGCGTGCCATGCACCCGGCCCAGCCCTCACTCTCGCCAGCACCGCCCGCCAAAGACTACAATGACATCACTTCTGGTCTACGGAATGATGTCACTTCCACCAGCCATGATGATGTCATCCTCCCCGACAGCCAGTGGAGTGACATCACTTTCTCCGACGCACCGAACGAAGCTGGAGAAGAAGGCCAGCCATGCCTCACCCTCCCACGTAGCGCCACTATCTTGGGCCAGACAGGTCCGGATGCCAATATCTCCGAGGCCCCCCGAGGCTTCCAGTGATGACAATGTGTCAACACAGGTGCTGACCAGGCCACCCTACCAAGGCACCCCATGCCTCTGATGCCGCTAACCACCACACATTGCACCCCATGGCTATGGAGAGCACCAATGGTTGACACTGACCTCTCACGATGTCTGCAGTAGACTCCGATGACCACACCTCGCCTCCACTGTCGGGGAACTATGACTCGGAGATGGTCCTGTCAGCCACTACCCTGACCAGAAATGTTTCTCACTACCTCGAGCACTCCATGATGGACATTAAAATCAATGGACAGGTGATTGGCGACGGGAATGTCCCTCCCAGCATGGCTTGCATCCTCAGGATCAGTGCTCCTCCGTAGACATGTGTGGGCGCACAAGGCCAAAACCCTGGTTGAACAGGTATTCCTCCTACACGCGAACAACTATGCCTACGTTAGGTTCGGCAGCAGCAGGGAGGACACCGTCTCAACCAGGGACCTGGCACTGGCAGGAGCACCCACTACAACACAGCATCCTCCAGCCCAGGACCCCACTGGCCTGACGCATACCCCCAACCCCGAACAGCTATGGGGCACTCAAGACCTCTTTGAGCACCAAGGTCTTGCTACAACTATGGGGGATGAACCCAGCCCCCCTCTCTTTCTTTGGCTTGGCTTCGCGGACAAAGATTTATGGAGGGGGTAAATGTCCACATCAGCTGCAGGCTTGTTTGTGGCTGACAAGTCCGATGCGGGACAGGCAGACACGGTTGCAGCGGTTGCAGGGGAAAATTGGTTGGTTGGGGTTGGGTGTTGGGTCTTTCCTCCTTTGCCTTTTGTCAGTGAGCTGGGCTCTGCAGTCTTCTTCAAAGGAGGTTGCTGCCCGCCAAACTGTGAGGCGCCAAGATGCACGGTTTGAGGCGAGATCAGCCCACTGGCGGTGGTCAATGTGGCAGGCACCAAGAGATTTCTTTAGGCAGTCCTTGTACCTTTTCTTTGGTGCACCTCTGTCACGGTGGCCAGTGGAGAGCTCGCCATATAACACGATCTTGGGAAGGTGATGGTCCTCCATTCTGGAGACGTGACCCACCCAGCGCAGCTGGATCTTCAGCAGCGTGGACTCGATGCTGTCGACCTCTGCCATCTCGAGTACTTCGACGTTAGGGATGAAAGCACTCCAATGAATGTTGAGGATAGAGCGGAGACAACGCTGGTGGAAGCGTTCTAGGAGCCGTAGGTGATGCCGGTAGAGGACCCATGATTCAGAGCCGAACAGGAGTGAGGGTATGACAACGGCTCTGTATACGCTTATCTTTGTGAGGCTTTTCAGTTGGTTGTTTTTCCAGACTCTTTTGTGTAGTCTTCCAAAGGCGCTATTTGCCTTGGCGAGACTGTTGTCTATCTCGTTGTCGATCCTTGCATCTGATGAAATGGTGCAGCCGAGATAGGTAAACTGGTTGACCGTTTTGAGTTTTGTGTGCCCGATGGAGATGTGGGGGGGCTGGTAGTCATGGTGGGGAGCTGGCTGATGGAGGACCTCAGTTTTCTTCAGGCTGACTTCCAGGCCAAACATTTTGGCAGTTTCCGCAAAACAGGACGTCAAGCGCTGAAGAGCTGGCTCTGAATGGGCAACTAAAGCGGCATCGTCTGCAAAGAGTAGTTCACGGACAAGTTTCTCTTGTGTCTTGGTGTGAGCTTGCAGGCCCCCCAGCACATCCAATGCAATGCACACAACCTAACACTGGCCTCCCAGGCCACCTCTCTGTGCTGCACCATGTCAGTCACTCTGGCCCCTGCCCCCAGCCCTCCCACACCCTTACTGACCAGAGACCAGGAGCCAGTCCTGCGACAGTCGCAGAGACCCCAATGGGCACCGGACCTTCTTTATTTGTAAAATATTGTGTATATTTTGGGGCTTTTACTGCAACTCCCCTTCCCCCTCCGGGTCAGTTTTAAAGAAGGGGGTGAATGTGGTAGTACACCACTGGCCGACTGCAGGGGGCAACCTCCTAATCTGCAGAAGAGCACGGGGACAAGACAACACCTGGCCAGCTGTCAATCAGCCAACCTGAATGGACCAAGCCCCACCCGATTGGGTGTCAATCACCCTTCAGGATATAAGCCTGAGCCGGCCCTCAGAGCTCTCGGCAGCACACTCTGGTTCTGTGGAGTTTTACGTCAAATAAAGTCAGTTGTGCAGCCTTTTGGTTTTGTGCGTTTGCTTCTGACAGACAGCACACCACCGTCATCTGCGAGTAATTCCTTGTCTTCTACATTCCTTTGTCTGTCCTGTGCTCCAGTGACTGCTGAAAAGTTGCTGACTTTCAGTGGAAGACTCTTGTCTGGTTTGGTTCAGAGGATGACCACAAGCAGCACTGGCTCTTTAAGGGCTAGGTGTACCGTGCACTATCTCTGCAGCCATGGCAGCTGTCTGGATTGGCTGCTGGGCTGAGGGAAAAGGTTTAGATTTTCTCCCTGGAGCAGGGGAATGGGCTTATGGAGCAGCTGTCACATTCCACCCCCCACCCCCCGGTAGAAACTCAGCAATCCTAGGTATCTGTGGGAGGGATAGGGTGATAAAGCGTTCTGCAGACTGTGGGATCCGAGGTGAGAGGGAAACATAGGATCTTGCTAGACAGTACCTAGGCTTCCACTGGAGAACTGTTAGGCACCAGTGCTGCAGTGGAACCAAGTCACAGAGATTAAACTTGCTCTTAGTTGACCTCCCCTGATTTGAGCCACCATAACTCGTTAAATTAGCTGACTTGAGCACGATACACTCGCAGAACTGATCCAAATTGTGGATCTTGGATTGCTGGAGTACGATCTCTGGATAACTTTGGAATGGGAAGTAACACGTTGCATCTGTTTTGATGTTATTTATTATCACTTACTCTATGTCTTTGTGTCTATTGACCTTGTATTCTAAAAACTATAACTCATTACTCTGAACCATGCTGGTGACAGATGGAATGAGAAAGATCCTGGGAGTGACTATTTTGAATTGTAAGGAAAGGCTGGATAAGATGGGACTTCCTGAACCACAGGAGGCAAAGGAGAATTTTGTTGACCTCATATCCCTGGGTCCCTTTTAAATCTTTCCCTTTCAACTTAAATGAATAACCTCTGGTATTAGATTCCCCTACTCAGGGGGGGAAAGGGGCTATGACTGTTATCTTATCTAATGATTATGTGCTTTATAGATACAGTTATAAATTAGGATATAGTTCCAATTATTTTAACAATGATGTCGAATATTTTGAATGCAGAAAAAAGTGGCTTTCACGATTATAAAATCATCAGGGACATAGAGAAAACGTCATCATGATCTACTTTTTCTTGAGGGTCGGAGAATCTAAAACCAGAGGGCAAAGATTTAAAAACAGTGAGGGGAAAAATTTAAAAGAGACCTAAGAGGTAATGTTTTCACACAAAGTGTGGTGGGGATATGGAATGAGCAGCCAGGGTCAATTGTAAAGTTTAAAAAATATTTGGACAGGTGTATAGAAAAAATGTTAAGAGGGATATGAACCAAATGGAGGTAAATAGAACTTGCATGGTCAGGTGGACATGTTGAGTTGAAAGGGTTGTTCTGGACTATAAAACTCTGACTATGAATTATTGACCCACATGTGAAATTCATTTTTTTAAATCCATTGGCACATACAGGTATGCAAGCAACTAAGTGGCTTTCGTTAGCAAGTAGGTTCAGGATATGGATTCACCAGGCTGATACCTGGAATGGCAGGAATGACTTATGAGGAAAGATTGCGCAAATTGGAATTGTACTCCCTGGAGTTTAGAAGATTGAGAGGGGATCTCATAGAGACCTATAAAATTCTGGCAGGACTGGACAGAATGGATGCAGATGGGATGTTTCCAATGATGGGAAAATCCAGAACCCGGGGCCATGGTTTGAGGATAATAGGCAAACCATTTAGGACCGAGATGAGGAGGAATTTCTTTACCCAGAGGGTGGTGAATCTGTGGAATTCATTGCCACAGAGGGCAGTAGAGGCAGGTTCATTAAATCTATTTAAGAGGGAATTAGATCTATTTCTTCAGTATAAGGGTATTAAAGGTTACGGAGAGAAGGCGGGGACGGGGTACTGAACTTTAAGATCAGCCATGATCTCGTTGAATGGCGGAGCAGGCTCGAAGAGTAGAATGACCTACTCCTGCTCCTATCTTCATCTTCTAAAGTGGGACACACAAGGATGGAAGCTTCTCCCAATTTTATAACACCATAAGCCATGCATAA
This sequence comes from Narcine bancroftii, assembly GCF_036971445.1. Taxonomy (NCBI): domain Eukaryota; kingdom Metazoa; phylum Chordata; class Chondrichthyes; order Torpediniformes; family Narcinidae; genus Narcine; species Narcine bancroftii. The sequence continues at coordinate 52,303,120 of NC_091470.1, read as the reverse complement.
ACATGCAATAAGGAAAGCAAGGCATACTTGAAATATTTGTTTTGTGAGCTCCTTATCAAAGAGATTTGTGGAAAACATTGTTAAATTTGTTCTAACATAACATAACATATAACAATTACAGCACGGAAACAGGCCATTAGGCCCTTCTAGTCCGCACCGAACCAAACACCCCTTTCTAGTCCCACCTCCCTGCACAATGCCCATAACCCTCCATCTTCTTCTCATCCATATACCTGTCCAACCTTTTCTTAAATAATACAATTGACTCCGCCACCACTATTTCTCCCGGAAGCTCATTCCACACGGCTACCACTCTCTGAGTAAAGAAGTTCCCCCTCATGTTACCTCTAAACCTCTGCCCCTTAATTCTTAACTCATGTCCTCTTGTTTTAATCTTTCCTCCTCTTAACCTGTTTCAACAGGTTCCTGAGATAAAAAAGATGAAGCCTCGAAAGAAGGTCATATGTAAAACCAATTTAAAAATCTAAACTATTTAAAAAAACAAGTATTTTATCCATGATTAACCCTGCAAGAGTAATCTGTACCTTTCAAGCTTACTCCTGATAGTAGTACTGATTTAGAACTGCCTCTTTGCATGCCTTTACAAGGAAAACAAAGAAAAAATATTTTTCTGTATCTTATGTGCTTATTATGTATGTTAATGGAATCATAATCTTGAATCTACTCTGCACTGACAAACTCTTTACTCTTGCTTGGTTGGAATGCAGGAGTTTTCACAACATTGAAACCGATCACAGGTTAAGGGAGCAATTATTCGCACATTTCCAAAATTAGGAGAATATTTCTCTTGTTGGGTTTCACAGACGTCAGTTTGGTGGTTTGCATGTATACCAAGATTCCACAATGCTGTATGATCTCTGTTCAAAGCCAAAGACCACTTTTAGGAGCATGGGTTCTTCAAAGCAATTAAACTGACATTCAAATCTTGCATTTTGGCTACTTTAATAAGTGCTTGACTCCCATCCAGCAGTCTATGTTCTTTTTATTTGCAATTATCTATTTTTTTCTGCATTCAAAATATTAAATATTGTTGCTACAATAATTGGCACTATCTCCTAATTTATAACTGAATCTATAAACCACTTAGTCCATGTGTGAAGGGGATATTTTATCCCATTGTGCTCCCCCTGGGAAATTACAAACTCTCATACAAACTGGCAACATACGCGATCTAACATCTACAGCCGGTGTGTGTGTGGAATATTGCCCCCAGAATAAATTATGAAAGTATTGAGCCAAAACTGCCCCACATTTACTTCAGCATGAAAATATTTCAGACAGATGTAAAACCAACCTTTTTATTTAAGTGCCTTGATCTCCACACACGTTGCAACCAAGAGGATGCAATTAATGACAAAGCAGTGCATTCAAAAATACTTCAAGTGGACAAATAAATCTCTTGGACAATCTCTTAAAACACAGACTGAAAAATAAATACAGCATGTTTTTTTGGAGTGAAATATTTTGGCATTGTTATAGCTGCAGTATTAGCAGTAAATATAATACTTATGACAGCAAGTTAAATTTGTGATACTCCTTCTTTATCAAATTTCTGGTAACATTTCATGCAATTCCACTCATTGTCACATCAATAAACACAGCTTCAAATAGAAATAGAAACCGATCTTTTTGGTTTAAAGCCGACGAGTAATGCTAGCTGAATGAAAATTGACAGGAGAAAATATAATGTAATGTAATGATACCATAGCAGGGTTAGAATAAAAATGCTGGCCATTGCCATTGTATCCAATTTACTTAACATGCAGCCTGCATTAAAAAAAAATAATCATCAGTAAATTTAAATGTAATTAACTAATGAAGCTTCAAAAGCGTAATAATCAAAGTAATGGGACTGGTGCTAAGAGCTGTAAAATGTTGATACTGTCATTCTGGTCATAATGTTGAACTACTTAGATCATGACTATCTAGATAGGTTAATTAAGAATGGTGACATTTATTCTTTTTCTCATAACTTAGCCTGCAAAATTTGTAACTTTTTATTGCCATAAAATTAATGTGCATGTACCTAAATTGTTCATTTAGGAGGTGCTTGTGTCGACATTGTATAGTTGGTAACATCTCAAACAGTTTTGAGTACTCTAACAAAAGGAAAACGGTTTATTTTTAACAGCTTCTCACCAAGCACTATAATTTTTTATATGATTCAAGGGGTGTGGACCACGCAGGTTGAGCTGGGACAAAGAGAGTCTTTTTCCTTTATTTTCCCCTGTGCTCCACAGTTTTAAATTAGCAATCAAACAATTCACATGTGGTTAAAAGTGTGCATTCCAGATTTTATTCAAGGTTATTTGAATTATTTTCATTTGACCATGTAGAAATTACAGCACTTTTTAGACATAGTCCCCTCATTTCAGGGCACCATCATGTTTGGCACATCTAGTTTCACAGGTATTTGTGAGTACTTGGGTATGTTTCATTGCTTCATTGATGCAGGTTTAAGAGAGCTAAGGAGTATGTAGTTGCCATCTTTCAATATGATGACCAGAGTATGTCTTTGAAAGTCAAAGAAGCCATTTATGAGGCTGAAAAACAAGAATAAGACAGTAAGAGACATCACCCAAATCTTAGGATAACCAAAATCAATGGTTTGGAACATCATTAAGGAGAAAGAGCGTACTGGTCAGCTCAGTAATTGCAAAGGGACTGGGATTCCAAGGAAAACCTCCACTGCTGATGACGGAAGAAGTCTCATCACAATGAAGAAAAATCCCCAAATGTATGTCCGACAAATTAGAAACGCTCTTCATGAAGCGGATGTGGATGCGTCAATGATAACTGTCTGCAGAAGACTTCATGAACAGGAATATAGAGGCTACATTGCAAGATGCAAACCATAGCAAAGGCGGTATGCTTTGCATCTTGGGCAGTTCCTTTATGCCTCCACGCTTTGTTTTTGCCATCACATGATACAGGTTAACCTTATATATATATATATGTATGTGTGTGTGTGTGTGTGTGTGTGTGTGTGTGTGTGTGTATATATATGTATGTATGTATATATATATATATGTGTGTGTGTGTGTATATATATATATATATATATATATATATAAAACAGTCTATGGCATGGAAACAGGCCATCTCGGCCCTTCAAGTCCATGCCAGTTCACCCAAACAACTCCGCTAAATCCCCCCACCTATTCTCCAACCATAACCCTCCAACCCCCTCCTATCCTTGTATATATCCAGCCTCCTCTTAAATGAAATAATTGACTCTGCCTCAACTATTTCCTCCAGAAAATTATTCCATTCAGCCACCACTCTCTGAGTGAAGAAGCATCCTCTAATGTTTCTCCTAAAATTTTTCCCCCTTACCCTCAACTTGTGTCCTCTTGTTTCAACCTCTCCTGCTCTCAGGGGGAAGAGTCTACTTGCATCTAGTCTATCTATTCCCTTCATAGTTTTAAACACCTCAATCAAATCCCCTCTCAACCGTCTACATTCCAATGAATAAAAATCTTTCTCTGTACTCTAGGTATTTTAAGCCAGGCAACATCCTGGTAAATCTTCTCTGCACCTATCTATATCCTTCCTCTAATTTGGAGACCAGAACTGAACACAATACTCCAAACCTGGCCTCATCAACACCTTAAACAGTTGCAGCATCACTTCCCAGTTCCTATACTCCTTGCTATGGTTTATAACGGCTAACATACCAAATGCCTTCTTAACCACCTGTCAACATGGGAATCCACCTTCAAGGAATGCTGCACCATAACTCCAAAATCTCTTTGTTCTTGTGCATTCCCCAATGTCCTCCCCTTCACTACATATGCCCTATTTTGATTTTTTTTCCCCAAAATGAAGCACCTCTTGGTCTCATCTGTTCACAAGACATTTTTCCAGAATTCTCAGCAAACTGTAATCTGGTCATCCTTTCTGTGGCTAACTAGAGGTTTGCATCTTGTAGTGTAGCCTCTGTATTTCTGTTCCTGAAATCTACTTCATCAGCAGTGCAGGTCTTCCTTGTAATACCAGTTCCTTTGAGATTGCTGAGATCACCAGTATGCTCTTTCATCAATGTTAGTATCATTAATATTCTCTTTTAGAAAATGTTGAAAGAAACTGCTGAAGGTAAAATAAGAAAAGACCCAGGATCCTTTGAACGTTTCTTTTGGGCCCAGAAAAATCTGAAATACTTCCATTTGACTCCAAAACATTTTGTGGGTTAAGGATTTGTTTTCCAGCTTTGTTTGGAATTCATCAGCTCACCAATCCTCCCAATGTTTCCAACTTGACCAGCTCACTAGTTCTTCATTTTCTCACCATCTTGATTGGAGCTCAAGTGACAGGACAGACCGATTATGGATCAAGGCACAAATGGCTCTAACAAAGCATCTCGCTAAAAAAAAATCAAAAGACTTTTTCTGCAGGCTGCTTTTGGAACTTTCTGTACAGACTGGCAGCCCAGAGAGCAATTGGTTGCATGATACAATATTTAAACTCTTGACCTAAATGCCATAGTTATGGTTCACAACCAAATGGTAAATATATTTCACTGATTTTTCTCTTTATATATTTCTCAGATTTCTAATAACATTTGAAATGAATTGCTTATTTTCTTGTGCACCAAAATATAGTAAAAAGCTTTGCTTTGTGTACTATTCCAGGCAAGTCAACTCCGACAACAGATAGTGCATAATTCTTTGGCTTGGCTTCGCGGACGAAGATTTATGGAGGGGGTAAAAGTCCACGTCAGCTGCAGGCTCGTTTGTGGCTGACAAGTCCGATGCGGGACAGGCAGACACGGTTGCAGCTTCTGCAGGGGAAAATTGGTGGGTTAGGGTTGGGTGTTGGGTTTTTCCTCCTTTGCCTTTTGACAGTGAGGTGGGCTCTGCGGTCTTCTTCAAAGGAGGTTGCTGCCCGCCAAACTGTGAGGCGCCAAGATGCACGGTTTGAGGCGAGATCAGCCCACTGGCGGTGGTCAATGTGGCAGGCACCAAGAGATTTCTTTAGGCAGTCCTTGTACCTTTTCTTTGGTGCACCTCTGTCACGGTGGCCAGTGGAGAGCTCGCCAAATAACACGATCTTGGGAAGGCGATGGTCCTCCACTCTGGAGACGTGACCCATCCAGCGCAGCTGGATCTTCAGCAGCGTGGAAACAAAAGTGCAGGGATTAGTGTTAAAATTAGTGAAATAGCACAAGATATAGAGAAAAGTAGTTAAAAACAGTGTAAGGGCATTATCTTTTATCAGTGAGAGAGCCATTTAAGAATCTCTTTTCAGCAGGAATTTATATTATTTACAAATGTTGTGAATCGGAGTCACCAGTTTAATGTAATATTTGTAGAAGTGCTGGTGAAGATTGTCCTGAAGTCATTGGCTCAGCAATTATTTTTGGAGCATCTCACCTTGACGTTCATTTGAAGCATTGCATGTTGATTCCTCGATTTAAAGTTGGCCTTGCATCGGAACTACTTTCTAGCTCCCAAGCTTCTTCTGTGCTCCCTGATCGTTGTATAGTTCACAGAATTTCACTCCACCTTTTACAAGGTAATTCCCAGACCTCTTCCTTTCAGACCTGCCTGGAGCTCTTTATACATGAATTCTATAAGACAAACTGAATTCCTTCACTTTGCAACTTGTATCGCAAGCAAACCTTACTTTAATGGCCTTTTCTCTGCAATTTTGACTTTTTGCCTAGACCTTACAGACTTTTTTTTAACTTGTTAATAGAGAAGTACTCAAGCCATCATCTTCATTTATATTATATCCAAATGCTCTGTGTGATATTTTAAAATGATTTTAGTTTGTGATTCCTTCATATTCAATTGAGAGTTTCCTGTCTGGACATATCATTGTGTGGTGAGGTCAATGCAAACCATCAGACCTGATGTTAATACAGAGAATCATTAAAACAGCCGAGAGGATCACTAGGGTGCCCTTTTCCTCGATAGACATCATTTACTGGGAGCATTGTCAAGGAATTAAAGAAGACCCTTTCCATCCAGAACACAGTATCTTCAACCCGCTAATAGCAAGAAGTTGTTACAGGGGCATCAAAATCAAGACTGCTAGACTGTGGAATAGCTTCATCCCACAGGCTGTGAGACTGATGAACAGTACCCTGCAATGGTGAAAGTTATTGCAAGTATTTATATATTTTTTTTTTATTTTGATTTTTTAATGTGATCTTTATGTACTGTGCATTGTGTTTTTCTGTGCATGCACCATCGTCAGGAGAGATGATGTTTCATAAAGTTGTATATGTACAATTAGATGATAATAAACTCAATGTTACCTATTCTTCTATTTCTTATAACCCTGATGGCAGAGAGTTCACAGTCTCTGTGATGAAATGATTTCATATATTCACAGACCAATCCATCCATCTACTTAACATTCATATGCTTGCTTCAAAACAATATGCCAACTGATACGTAATCTCCCTCTCACTTTGGATTCTTCACTTTTAGGCAACATTATAAAACTTTTCATTTCATGCAATAGTGCCCTTAATTATTTTTTTGCTAATCCCACATGGGAAATATTCCCCATGGAGAGTTTATTTCTCAGTGCATATTCATTGAGGATCAATTTTTTTGGTGTATTTATAATATGGTAAATTGGATTAGCAAGTTTGTAGATGACACTAAGATTAGAGGCATGGTGGACAGTGAAGAAGGTTTTCAAAGCTAGTAGAGGGACTGGGACGAGCTGGAAAAATGGGCTGAAAATTGGCAGATGGAATTTAATGCAGACAAGTGTGAGGTGCAGCATTTTGGAAGGACAAACCAAGAAAGGATCTACACGGTAAATGGTAGGGCATTGAAGAGTGTGTAGATCAGAGGGATCTAGAAATACAGATACATAATTCCCTGAAAGTGGCATCACAGGTGCATAGGGTTGTAAAGAGAGCTTTTGGCATATTGGCCTTCATAAATCAAAGTATTGAGTACAGGAGTTGGAATGTTATGGTAAAGTTGTATTTGACATTGCTGAGGCCAAATTTGGAGTATTGTGTAGAGTTTTTGGTCACCTAACTATAGGAAAGATATCAATAAGTTAGAAAGAGTGCACAGAAGATTTACTAGGATGTTGCCCAGACTTCAGGAGCTGAGCTGCAGGGAAAGGTAAACTGGACCCTTGACTTTCTCATTGGAAGGACATAGTCAGTACAAATTGGAGACGACGTCTCCTCCTCACTGATCATCAACACAGGCACACCCCAAGAATGTGTGCTTAGCCCACTGATTTACTCATTATACACCATGACTGTGTGGCCAGACACAATTCCAATACAAGTTTACCAATGACACAAGTTTCGGCAGAATCACAAGCGACAATGAGGAAGCGTACAGGGAGGAGATAGATCAGCTCATTGAATGGTGTAATGACAACAACCTTGTGCCCAACATCAGCAAAAACAAGGAGATGATTGTGGACTTCAGAGGAAGTCAGGGGAACACAACCCAGTCCTCATTAAGGGCTCAGTAGTGAAGAGGGTCAAGAACTTCAAATTCCTGGATGTCAACATCTCCAAGGATCTGTCCTGGAGTCTCCACATTGATGCAATCACAAAGAAGGTTCACCAGCGCCTATACTTCATCTGAGGCAGTTTGGTATGTCACCGAAGACTCTCATAAACTTATACTGGTGTACTGTGGAAAGCATTCTGTCTGGTTGCATCATTGCCTGGTATGGAGGCACCAACTCTCAGAATAAGAATAAACTCCAGAGGATTGTTAACTCGGCCTGCGAAACCACAATATCTACATGAGGTAGTCTTAAAAAGGCAGTCTCTATCCTCAAAGACCCCACCACCCAGGCCATGCCCTCTTCACTCTGCTACCATTGGGAAAAAGGTACAGGAGCCTAAAGAGAATCACTCAGCAGCACAAGGACAGCTTCTTCACCGTTGCCATCAGATTCCTGAATAATCAATGAACCAAAGACATGGCCTCAGTTTTCGTGCACTCTTATTATTATTATTTTAATTTATTTTATTTTTTATAGTAATGTCATAAGATGGTTATAATATGTACGTTTTCACTGTGACGGTGCTGCAAAACCAAATTTCATGGCTTGTTCATGACAATAAAGCTTGATTCTGAGGTTAAACAGGTGAGGACTTTATTCCCTGGGGTGTAGAAGAATGAGGGGAGATTTGATTGAGGTATTTAAAATTATGTAAGGATAGATGGTGTAAATATAGGTCAGCTTTTTCCACTGAGGGTAGGTGAGATACAAACCAGTGGACATGGGTTAAAGGTGAAAGGGGAAATAAAGTGGAACAGAGAGTAGTGAGAATGAGCTGCCAGCTGAAGTGGTGAATGCAGGCTAAATTTTAACATTTAAGAAGAATTTGGACAGGTACATGGAGGGCTATGGTCTTGGTGCAGGTCAGTGGGACTAGGCAGTAAAATGGTTTGGTAGAGTCTAGAAGAGTTTAATGGGCCTGTTTCTGTGCTGTAATATTCTATGTTCTATTGTTTATTTACCATGGTACCCATGGTAAGTTTATACATGATGTTGTAATAGAAATGAAAATTTGGGAAGAAAATTAATATGAGCAGGTTTGGAGAAAACACCAGAATAATGCAGGTCTTTAATTTCACCTCATACCTGTAATTGGCTTCAGTTAAGCCAATGATTTCTTTTGCCCAATAACATTGTAAATTCCATTGCAATTGGATCATTCTTCCCTCAGGGAATGTAACCCTATCACGTTACACGAGGGGAGGTCCATATTAGCCTATGTCCTGCTTGTTTCCATTATGAACTGTTCTTAATGCTTTCAGTAAACACCTCTCCAGCCAACTAGCCCATTTGATTTTTTTCCAGTCTATTAAATTTTATAGATTCACATGATTTTTGTACTGCCTTTTTGCAAGGTCCCGTTACTTTTGAGTATCAATATAGAATATGTTTAAACTAATTTCTGTTGTTTTTTTGGATTTTTGTGTTCATCTCACCTTTTATTATCACCACCATCCTTCCCCACTTTTTTGTCTGTCTTGTCTAAAAATCAATTGACTTTGGAATGTTCACTTCTCAGTCACCATCATTAAGTAATGATCTCTCCATAATGGCTTTTAAGTCAATACATCATAACCAGTCCAGTTTTCTTACAGCTTGGACAAGTAATAAAAAAATAAGTAAGATATGTTGCCTCCCTCACAGAAAAATGTTAAAACCAATCATAATAATAACATAATGAGCCACCCAACTGATATTAACCTACTGATCATCAGCTGTAGTTATACCTGGGTTAATCAGTTCATCTATTCACCAGTCAACCTGCCACATTGAATGAATTTCAAATCACTAACTTAATTATATATTGGATTTTTAGCTTCACCTTGATGAACCGGTAAACTAACTTGCATCCAATGGATAATTTCAAAACTTTACTGTAGAATAATTAATAGACATTTTCATAATTATGTTATTAAATATGAATTAATCCATTTCTAAAATATAGTAATTGCAATATGAGAAGAATTTATCAAGAAAGAAGGATAAGGATTTGATTGCTGCATTTACATTAGTCATAGCATATTTTTATGCGAACACAAATACTGTAACTGGGATCATCAGGAAAGTGTCTCAAAAACGGACTTCCAGAATGAAAAAAAATTACATCAATAATTTTGATAGAGCTACATCTAAACTTTGGCGAAACAATTATCTTTAATTGCTGGCTTTACTTGTGATATTAACAATATGAACCATCAAGATGCAAAACAGAAATACTGTAATATTTTGCGAGAAAACTGAAGGCCAAATTTTTATAGTGAGGACCAAAATAAGCAAGTTCTTAAAAGAAAAATTTAATTGAGCAACTTTGCATTCAAAATCTTTTCAAATACAATATCGTTTGACAGTGTATTGTAAACAAATGTTATTTGATAAACCAGAATTGAACATTGGCATCATTTTCATTTGTCATAGAACAGTGCAGTCCGGGAACAGGGCATTTGGCCTATGTTTCTATGCCGACCATGATATCCAAATGAAACTAAAACTTTGCTGCTTGCAAGATAGATATCCTTCCATTCCCTTTGAATCCATGTGTTTATCTGAAAGCCTCTTAAATGCTACTGTCTGCCTCCCCCACCCCACTACTCCTGGCACCCTGTTCCAGGCACCCACCCACCTGTGTAAAATATTTGTAAAATTAAGCTTCCTCACCTTAAACGCATGCCCTATATTTTGTGAAGCTTTTTCCCCTGGGCAAAGATTCAGACTCTCCACTCTGTTAATGCCTTACATGATTTTATATCTCTCTATATGGTCTCCCCTCAGCCACCTACACTCCAGAGTAAACAACCCAAATTTGTCCACCTCTCCCCATAACATGTACCTTCTAAACCAGGCAACATCCTGGTAAAAGTCATTTGTACCCTTTCCAATGCCTTCACATCCTTTCTGCACTGGGGTGGCCAGAATTGCACACAGTATTTTCTAACCAAAGTTGCCTAACCAAAGTTTTGAACACTTGTTCTTATTTGTCATTTACCCATTGATTAAAGGCAAAATGTTGTTAGTATTTAAGACCAGTCAGGATCTGGGTTAGGTTTAAATAATGCAAGTTTGAGAGCCTGACAAAATCTACTTTCTGTACAATCGCTGACAGTTATTAAGAAAGCTGGCAACAGATGCATTAATATATTCAGGTTACAAGCTATCACTGCTGAGGCTCTCTCAGATGCCCATTCACAGTATCAAATTCATGTTCAATCTATGTTGTTAGACTGCATTGAAGTCCCATCCTCTCCAAACACTCAGAAATTCATGTCTTCTCAGCAAATAGGGTTGCCTTGAATTTTGAATACCACTTCAGCGACTGGGGATCTGATGGTGCAATGAAACAGATCAGTGCCTATGGATACACCAGTTTGTCAATATGATCTGTCTTGATATAGTAATTCACAGGCCACTTTACCAATCAAGAGATTTGAGAGCCAGTAGTGACTGGTCATCTGTTTTGCCATCTTCATAGTAACTTGAATTGGTGAAATAGTTTGCACATCAAGGAATGTGCAGAAGTGTGAGTTAAAACCTGTCTGCCCTGATAGCATAGAGTGATGCCATCCAAAAATTAGCAATGCTGGCTGATTTCCCATTGTCAGAGATAGAAGTACTCATATTGTAACACTATAAAAATAAATGTTAGTCAAGGATAAAAGGAGAGGCATTCTCAATAGCAATCTGTTGGAAATGGGAAATGTCAAAAAACTGGGAATTTCGGAATATGGATGATTTTTGGGACAGTCCCAGGAGGGGTGTTTTGTTTGTCTTTTTCCCGGCCTACAACTGCCCCTCCCTTACCGCCACTGAACAAAGGATATAATTTGGAATGGGAAAGAATAAAAGCACACTGCATGATGCCAAATTGATTTTAAAAACTGCCATTGTTTTATTACTATTGAGAATTAAACATTTACAGGAAATGATTTGCTGATATTTTATGAAACAACCTGGGTTTTTTAAAGAAGAAATAAAATGACTTGGGAGAATTGAAAACCACACAAAAATAAATGGCAATGCAGAGTCAAGATCTTATATCAACATGATATGAATAATTGTTTACTATAACTTATAGAAATCTCAGAATTTCATTCTTAATAACATGAGTGAGATAATATCTAAAGATGACATCTATTTCTGACTTATTTTGATTTTATGCTGAATTATAAATTGTTCATCTAGTTTTCTGACTGAGAAATTCAAGACTTATTTAGTTGTTTAATCCTTGTCTATTTTTGTGTTTATAGCAGATGAATCAGGGGCCATGTTTTCATTGCTAATGTTCTTTGTATTTCATAGGGTAATAGTACTAAATGGTAATTACTTAATCTGTTGTCTTAATTGTCTGAGTTTTGTTCATTTTTTAATCTTTAAAAAATGCAAACAAAGTCAATTGGGTGGGATAAGAGAAAACAATAAATTAAGATACATAGGGATATTACACCTTCACCTGTATTTGTAGGCGTTTTTACGGAGACCCCTCCGCTTTAAGGCCAGTTCCATCTATGGAGAAAAATCTGAACTAAAAGCCCTAAAAGGCCTCGGTGCGACCTCCAAAACCACTGTAGGCTGGGTTACTGTTGCCGTTCCATAAATATGCGGTGAGCAATGGCCGTCTTCATTACCCATAATCCCTCATGAAGATGGAACTGCTCTGGAAAATACAGAACAATTCTAGCTGTGTATAGGATTAAGGTCAACGAAGTCGACCATTGATCATTCTTAGAGACTAGTTTTGCGCGAGAGGGGAACTAGTGCACCCTGACTCCTAACTTCAGAGCTCTGTCTTGGGAATGGGGTGACTGGTGGGGGAGGGAGAGAGGCATCCCCAACAATATTTAGGCTGGTTGGTTGGTTAGAAGGGGGGGGGGGGAAGCAGATTTATCCATGAGCACGAAAGAAGGCCATTTACCGCACCTCTCCTCCTTCCTACCGCACTCCAGCTGACAGGTAAAATGTTGCTGATGGGGATGATGAATCCTGACCACACAATTTAGGTTGGTTGGTTGGAAGGAGGGAAGGATGCAAGTTCATAGTTCAACCACCACCAGCCAGAGCAGGAAAGCGGAGTGCCTGCAGTCCTTAGGGATGCATGCCAGTTCTACCCTGTGTCCAGCACACCATCAGCATCACCTCTCCAGCATGTGAATCTGACAAGGTGCTCCTCCTCAGGCTTTCCTTCCATTTTCTCCTCCAACCCCTGACTGCAGAGTTCTCTCTTTGGGTGACTGGTGGGGGAGGGAGAGAATAAGGGAAGGGGGATCATTACAGACTAGGACCGTGGCCGAAGTCAGCCCAAAACTGGCATTCAGATGTGCATCCATGAGAGGAGGCGAACTCCCACTTGCACATGGAGGGGGGTGGGGGGGGGGCGAGGGGGGGGGGGGAGCGAGGGGGGAAAACTAGCGCAGGCAGCTGTGGGAGTAAAGACCTTAGGGGAGGTGAGGCTCATTAGAAAAATGTCTGCAGGAATTACCCAGGGCTCTGCCTGACATGAACTATTTAGCGCAGATTCACTAAACGTTTTTGTTAGGTCCTGAGTCGCAACGTCATCACCCCACCTTGCCAGCTGCTTGGAGTGGCTGTAGATTTATGATGCGTGGCGAAGCGCTCCACTCCACCATTGATACTGGGTTGAAGAGGGATTGGAGTGGGCACCTTGGAGCCGCTCACGGAGCATTTATGATGGTAAATTCTGCGATATAAAGATGGAGAATCTTCGCCTTTTCAGTTTCATTTTTTTCACTCGATAAAAGATTTGATTTAATGAGTGATTGTTTGGAATGCCTGTTTTGTTAAATTTTGTTGTCAAACTTTATTAGCTTCAATTCTAGGCCCTTGTTTATCACTTTAGAAATGGAACTGCAATTTCTCAGTGCGTGAAATCAGTTGCACTTCACACCTAAAAGAAGAAATATGAGATAAAAATACAACTTACAGATATATTTCTTCAAGAAGTTTCCTGTTGAGAATTAGTGGCATCAAAGAAGAGTTTCTAAAAAGTGTGCTGGATAACAGAATTAAAAATAAGAATGTTATCAACAAGATAAAGACAGATAATAAGGGTGGAATGCACAGATGTGGGAAGGAGGTGGACATTGAATTGTTGAAATCCTTGAACAATTTTATTTGTGTTGGAACAGGACAGCTATTTTGGCAAATGACTGAATGAGAAATGTTTACAATGCCAGATCGTGTGCAGGATTTTTAATGTTCACCTGATTAAGCAGAGGGTTTTACTTTAACTCATTTTCACTACCTACAATGTGGCAGAATGTTTCCAAGCCAGGATTTTAAAGGAAAAAGAAGATGCCCTGATTATAATATTCCAAATTCTCAACTCAAGAACCATTTTTTGGTGGAAAAGTTGCACATGGTATTTTATAAAGAGCAAAGAATTTTAGATCAATGAGTCTAACATACATTGTTGTGAAATTTGCAGGAACCTAGAGCAAAGAAAAGATTCATTAAGAGTCATCCTAAATGCCTGTTTATAAATGACTTAGTTGGGACAACATTCATTGGAGCGACTTCATCCCTAACATCGAAGTACTCGAGATGGCAGAGGCCGACAGCATCGAATCCACGCTGCTGAAGATCCAACTGCGCTGGGTAGGTTACGTCTCCAGAATGGAGGACCATCGCCTTCCCAAGATCGTGTTATATGGCGCGCTCTCCACTGGCCACCGTGACAGAGGTGCACCAAAGAAGAGGTACAAGGACTGACTAAAGAAATCTCTTGGTGCCTGCCACATTGACCACCGCCAGTGGGCTGATATCGCCTCAAACCGTGCTTCTTGGCGCCTCACAGTTCGGCGGGCAGCAACCTCCTTTGAAGAAGACCGCAGAGTCCACCTCACTGACAAAAGACAAAGGAGGAAAAACCCAACACCCAACCCCAACCAACCAATTTTCCCCTGCAACCACTACAACCATGTCTGCCTGTCCCGCATCGGACTTGTCAGCCACAAACGAGCCTGCAGCTGACGTGGACATTACCCCTTCATAAATCTTTGTCCACGAAGCCAAGCCAAAAAGAAGAGAATAAAAGTTAGGACAGCAAGCCAATGATCCACATTTAAACATTTTAAATAAAAAAAAAGAGGTATGAGTAGATTGAATGTGGAAAATAATGGAAAAAAAGAAACAGCATAAATAACCACTTTGGAATAAAAAGAGATGAAACATATTTTATTTAAAAGCAAAGAACAATGCAGGTCCAAGGATCATTAAAATGACATGAATGAATACGAATAATAATCAGAGAACTTAATGGTATGCTCACCTGAACATTTATAATAAAGCACAAGGGAATAGATGTTATTCTACAGCATCAATTAGTCCAAAATCTGTTATGAATACTTGAAAGACAATTGTTTTCTATATCTGTTGAAGAGTATTATGCTCCTTGCCTTCCAGCTCACCCACCCCTCCCAGCACACAGCTCTACTGAAAAGTTTGTCCAGTTAGGTGAGAAATACCAATGAAATGTCAAACTTCCACAGAAATCCATAACCATACATTTCCAAATTAAGACGCAGAGTATTTCAAAAGTAATGTTTGTCATAGCTTTCCCTTGTAGAAATATTTGAAGATGATTAGGTGAATCTCAGCCCTCAACTAAACTTGAAGGAATACAAGTAAATTGCTGTTTCACCTCCAAAAAATATATTTGGAGCTTCAGTGGCAGGAAGGAAGCTGCTCCTGCTTCAAAAATGCTCATGGAGATTCCAAGGAAAGCCGATTGGACTTTGTTGTTGTTAGATTTATTGCGGCTATTCAGGGAGAGACCATTGTCATTCGGAATTCTAGGGCCGAACAGTTGCAAGCCCTGCAATTTTTACCTCGGGGCACCATGCACAAAGGATACAGGAGCAATTGGAACGATTGCAAGTTTGCCCATCTCATCGCAGCCTTAGTTCATGCTTCAGTTGAAAATCTGCCCGCGTGGTCGTGAATTCCTCACTTTCCTTGCCAATTTAAAAAAAATGTTGTGACTGACATCACTGTCAATTATGTCAAGATTAGTGCAGCTTAAGCAAGTTATACTTATTTTTAGTGGGGAGCTGGCTGATGGAGGACATCAGTTTTCTTCAGGCTGACTTCCAGGCCAAACATTTTGGCAGTTTCTGCAAAGCAGGACGTCAAGCACTGGAGAACTGGCTCTGAATGGGCAACTAAAGCGGCATTGTCTGCAAAGAGTAGTTCATGGACGAGTGGCTCTTGTGTCTTGGTGTGAGCTTGCAGGCACCTCACCACCATGACTACCAGCCCCCCCACATTTCCATCGGGCACACAAAACTCAAAACGGTCAACCAGTTTACCCATCTCGGCTGCACCATTTCATCGGATGCAAGGATCGACAACGAGATAGACAACAGACTCGCCAAGGCAAATAGCGCCTTTGGAAGACTACACAAAAGAGTCTGGAAAAACAGCCAACTGAAAAACCTCACAAAGATTAGCGTATACAGAGCCGTTGTCATACCCACACTCCTGTTCGGCTCCGAATCATGGGTGCTCTACCGGCAACACCTACGTCTCCTAGAACGCTTCCACCAGCGTTGTCTCCGCTCCATCCTCAACATTCATTAGAGCGACTTCATCACCAACATCGAAGTACTCGAGATGGCAGAGGCCGACAGCATCGAATCCACGCTGCTGAAGATCCAACTGCGCTGGGTAGGTCACGTTTCCAGAATGGAGGACCATCGCCTTCCCAAGATCGTGTTATATGGCGAGCTCTCCACTGGCCACCGAGACAGAGGTGCACCAAAGAAGAGGTACAAGGACTGCCTAAAGAAATCTCTTGGTGCCTGCCACATTGACCACCGCCAGTGGGCTGATATCGCCTCAAACCGTGCATCTTGGTGCCTCACAGTTTGGCGGGCAGCAACCTCCTTTGAAGAAGACCGCAGAGCCCACCTCACTGACAAAAGATAAAGGAGGAAAAACCCAACACCCAACCCCAACCAACCAATTTTCCCTCGCAACTGCTGCAACCATGTCTGCCTGTCCCGCATCGGACTTGTCAGCCACAAACGAGCCTGCAGCTGACATGGACTTTACCCCTCCAAAAATCTTCGTCCGCGAAGCCAAGCCAAAGAAAGAAGACTTATTTTTAAAGTGACAGTGTGCATACCACTGATTAGAAAGCCTGAGGATGTTTTAATTGTCTGATTTAAAGGAATCGGGTTGTCTCTCTTGTGTAAAGAATAAGCTTTGGGTACCTTAACAAATCGATCACTGAATCTTGAATCGATCTTTACCTTTCCTTAATGTGGTGAGCAGTAATCCGTTCCATTAACTTGCTTATCCCATATCGGGGTGTAACATTGAAAATGAGAAAATGCATAGGCTGCCAGATCTGTGATATGTTAACACTGTCACTTTAAAAATGAATTATAACACAATTTATAAAATGCATGAAGATTTGCATTGTGTAATTAATGCACTCAACAATTTTAAAACCTGATGTGGAAACAGCAAATTGACAGATTTCATTTGTGGATTTGATGTTTGATCTTTGTAAAATATTCTCAGGATATTCCTCACTTAGAACTGACAAATGTCTGCTTACCTGAACAAGCTTTAGGCAGTTGGCTATGTTATGTCCAAGAGAGATATTTGGTAAGAAGTTTCTTGAAGGTACAGAAACCCTGATCAGAATGAAAGACAATGTGTCTGTTGATGGCTTCCTATAGGGGATGTTGGAAATGATGGATGATGAATTGTTTAATGTGAGTTGATGGAGTTGGAAACAAGGATAAAGGGAATCCACATCTTATTTGATATTAATCCATCAACTCTATCCAGGATATGCTTTTCCTTCTTAATATTGTCCTTGGAGAAAAAGATAAGCATATCTCCTTTATTTTTTAAAATTCAGAGATACAGCACAGAAATAGGCCCTTCTTGCCCACAAGCCAGTTCTGCCCAAACACACCAATTAATCATGTATGGTTTAGAGGAAACTAGAGCACCCAGAGGAAATCCATGCAAACACAGGGAGAACGTACAAACACCTTAAAGACAGCGCCAGATTCGAATCTGGTTTACTGTGTCATGTTGTGCTAACTGCAAATTTAACTGTGCTGTCCTCTTTGTTCTGCAATCATAAGACCAATAAAAAGCTCATGGATTTATTTGTCATTTGTTCACTTTATCGCTTACATGGTTATTGTAGCGTTAAGCACAGCGCCAGTGACCGGGACCAGGATTC
Organism: Narcine bancroftii; assembly: GCF_036971445.1. Lineage (NCBI taxonomy): Eukaryota > Metazoa > Chordata > Chondrichthyes > Torpediniformes > Narcinidae > Narcine > Narcine bancroftii. The sequence goes on along the minus strand of NC_091470.1, from coordinate 52,285,383 downwards.
AAATCCCTCACTCTCTGTAAGGAGTTTGTACATTCTCCTGGTATCTGCATGGGTTTCCCCAGGAGCTCCAGTTTCCTCCCACCATTTGAAACGTACAATTGAAACTAATTGGGTGTATTTTGAGTGGCTCAGACTTGTGGGCTGAAATGGCCTGTTACCGTGGTGTATGTCTAAAAATTAAAAACAATTTAAAATGACTCTCTTTGTTGATATTGTTCCTATCACTTCGATTACTTTTGCATGTTGAATTTATATTTCCTCCCAAGGTTCTGAAAAGTAGCTTTTCTAATCTTGAATGGTTGTTGCCCTCTCATCTTCCTCTTCTTTTGTTGCTCTCTCTCTTTCACATACTCTGCAGTTAGCTGCCAGCCTCTCTTCGAACAGTGAAACATTCCTAGTTACAGTAAGTTCTTTGAATGTGACCATCATGAACCCCGCCTCATTTTTCTACAGCCCTGACAAAGACTGGTTTTATATGGGCAGCATGGTTAGCATATCTGCCAGCACAATGCTAATACAGCACCTGCAATCCGGGTATGAATCAAGGAGTTTGTACATTCTCCCTGGGACTCTGTGCAGCATTAATGGGCTCTCACGACTGGAAGGAGAACATATGCTTTTATTAACTTATAACTGAGGGTAGTGGACTTCAGAAGGGCTCAGGCTTTAGGTGGAAAACCAGGGTTATATATGGGTAGATGGGGATGGAGCCAGCCATCAGTATAACACACCACCAGTTCACTGCATTCACCCCTTCCTGCAGAATTTAAGGTCTGTGGATGAAGACAGAGAAAATTCATTAAAACAATTTTTGAAAAATATACAGTTTAAGCGATCTGAGGGTCAAGAGATCCTGGTGGAGCACCTAAGCACGGGAGGGCCTTGGGCTCCTTGAGTCTCCTGGTTCCATTATGGGAGAGGAGTGGTGGGCAGGGTCTCCAGCTCTACAGAGGAAGGGGATGCACTTTCCTCCTGATCCAGCTTCACTGGGGGTAACGAGAATGAGCTCCATGGCTTGTAGGGCACTTGAGGCAATGGACCCTCTGTTCTGGTGGGTGCAAGGTCCCTGATGGAGACGGTGTCCTCCCTGCCATCCAGGTACTCCACATAGATGTGTGTGGGATTGGTGTGGAGCAGTTTCACCCTTTCCACCAGTGGGTCAGTCTTGCTTCTCCTCTCGTGCTTCCTGAGAAGGACCAGACCAGGAGTGGTGAGCCAGATTGGGAGTGTAGTTCCCGATGCCAACCTTCTCTCAAAATTTAATAGAAGCTCATGAGGAGTAGCGTTGGTTGATGTACATAGTAGTAACCAAATGTAATGGAGTGGCATAGGAAGAACTTCCTACCAGCATGAGTTTGGAAGGCCTCTTGACTTGAAGGACAGTTTGACAGCCTTCCAGACCATGGCATTTTCCTTTTCAACCTGCCCCGTTCCCATAGGGGTTGTAGCTAGTAGTCCTGCTGGATGCGATGCCCCTTGCCAGCAGGTGCTGATGTAGCTCCTCGCTCATAAAAGATGAGCCCCGGTTGCTATGTATATAGCCAGGATACCCAAACAGGGTGAAAATGGAATCTAGGGCCTTTATGACTGATGAAGTGGACATGTTTAGACATGGAATGGTGAACACGAAGCGGGAGTACTCATCAGTGATAGAGGGGAAGAAAGTGTTCCTGTTTGTGGAGGGGAGAGGTCCCTTAAAATCGACACTGAGCCGTTCGAAGGGCCTGGATGACTTAATCAGGTGTGTTTTTACTGGGCAGTAGAAGTGCGTCTTGCACTCCATGAAGACCTGGCAAGACCTGATCATTTCCCTGACATCTTCCATGGAGTAGGGAAGATTGCGTGCCTTGACAAAATGAGCCCCTAGATAGCAAAGCTCATTATGCAGAGACCGCAGTTAGCCAGTGTGTGCAGAGGCACAGTTTCCTCTGGATAAGGTATCTTGAGGGTCATTAAGGGTTTCAGAGCTCATGGCCTTGCAATATCCAAGGAAAAAAATGCAACTTGCCTGCCCACCTGATTGAGGGTAGCGGCCAAGGCTATGTCCAAAGTGTCACTTTCCACTTGGAAAGGTACATTCTCATCCACTGCGTGCATGGCAGCTTTCACAATGTGATTTCAGAGGTAGTTAAAAGCAGTTTGGGCTTCGGCTGAGAGGGAAAAGAAGTGGCTTTTAAGAGAGGGTGAACCTTATCAGCGTATGAGGGATCCACTGTGTGTAATATGAAATAAAACCCCAGGTATCTCCTCAAAGCCTTCGAGGCCCTGGGAATGGGGAGCTCTAACAGGGGGCACATCCCATTGTGGTCAGGGCCAATGATGTCATTCTCCACCACATAGCCAAGGATAGCCAAACTTTAAGTCCTGAACACACACTTGCTTGAATTATAAGTGAGGTTCAGGGTTTTCACTGCATGGAGGAAACTCTGAAGATTGGTGTCCTGGTCCTCCAGGATATGGCCACAGATGATGACATTATTGAGGGAGGGGAAGGTAGCATTCAACCCATACTCATCGACCATTCTGTGCATCTGCCTCTGGAAGATAGAAACTCCATTAGTAATACCAAAAAGGACCCTCCATAATTGATAGAGACGACCGTTAGCCTCAAATGTCGTGTATGGACGGTTCTTGGAATGGATTGGCAGCTGGTGGTAAGCAGCTTTCAGGTCGATGGTGAAATAGACCCAATACTGCGCAATATCATTCACCAGGTCCAAAATTCGAGGGAGGGGGTAAGCGTCCAGAGGTGGTTACAGATTAATGGTTTGGTTATAGTCAATTACTAGCTTGGAATTGCTTTCCCCTTTTATCACCACCCATTGCATTCTCCATGGGCTAGTGCTAGGTTCAATTATACCTTCATTGAGTAGACATTGTGTCTCAGACTTTATGCAGTCTTGATCTGCTGTGTTTTACCTCCTGCTCTTGGTAGCAGTAGGTTTGAGGTCTGGGGACAGATTCGGGAAGAGAAGTGGGGGTCAATATTCAGTGTGGAAAGGCTGCATGTGGGTTCTGATTTTAGAGGCCCTCCATTCCCAACCATAATATGGAGGAGGGGACCAGAATACTCCAAGGTCACACTTTTAAGGTGACACAGGAAGTCCAGACCCAACAGCACAGGAGCACAACTCATCAAGTACCTACAGGCGTATTTTTAAAAAGTCCCCCTCTTGAATGATAAATGTACTATACAAAGCTCTCGATACAAGTGGAGTGTGAATGAGATACAAAGACTATATGATAATTAGAAGGATACATCTTTAGATTGTATTCTTGTACAGTCCGTGAGTCTATGAAGCTTTCAGTAGAGCCTGTGTCGATTAGGCATTTAGTGGAGAGTCCGTTTACCTGAACAGTCACTATGAAGTTGTTAAGCTGGTGAGGTCTGTCCTATCAGGAACCATAGAGGCTAGGACTCCGGAGACTCCATACTCCTCATTCGAGTGGCCTCCACCGTCCTGGGTTGCCTGCGGGTAAGATAGCGTTGACCTCGTGGTGCAGCAAGATGGCCACCCTCCTTCCTCCTCTGACGATGATGGTGCCATTTGAATTTGAGTCGCAGCAAGATGGCCTCCGAGCCTTTTTGCGTTGTTTTCTCACAGCCATCCTCCTTCAGCGTGTAGCGCAGCAAGTGAGTTCAGGTGAATTTGGGGTGACAGCTTGGGGCTGGAATCTGATCCGGGAGCGGTGCAGGCTGTGCACTTCCCCAGGCTTCCCCTCACGCAGCAAACCCTCGCCCAAGTCATTTCTTGCCACAGCTGGAGTAGACTGCATCTTTAGCCAGGTAAAAAGATTGGGGATGCTGACTCTTGATGCAGAAAAAGCACTCCCTAGCATGGGAAGTGGCAGCCATTAAGTCAGGGGCAGTGGGAGCAGCCAGTCCTTGGAAGGGCTCACCTGGGTGAGCGAGCCCACTAGCTTCAAGGTCATCGTTCTCGAACTTGGCCTGTTCCAGTGACTTGGTCAGTTCAATGTGGCTAGCCAGGTCCTTCTTACCCAATTTGAGCAGTCGGTGCCTCATGTACCCATGACTAGAGTGTCCCGGATCCGTTCTTCCTCATCAACATGGCCCATAGATGCTTTGTACCTGCACTTCTTAGCAAGCATCCACAGATCTTCCAGGAAATCACTGATGGGCTCTCCCAGCCATTGGCAACATAGAGCAAGTTGGTGCCTCGCTAGGACCTTGTTTTACAACTTCAGATACTGACCCTTCAAAGCCTTGATGGCAGTGTCATATGTAGTGCAGTCCCTAATGATGGCATACCCTTTCTTTCATACCCTCAAAATGAGTGCGGACCTCCTGAGTTCATCAGTATGGAAGACGTCTCCAGTCGTGTTCAGGTAGGCCTGGAAGCAGTCTAGCCAATACGTGAATTCCTCAGCCACGTCGGGGGACAGAGGGTCTGTCAGTAGCATCCCTGGCTTGAGCAGCACTTCCATCTTCTAGGGATTAAGCTAATAAAATTGTAGCATGAATAAAAGCTCTCACGACTGGAAGGAGAACATACTTTTTGATTAGCTTATAACTAATGGTAAGGTCTTTCAGGGGTCTTCAGAAGGGCTCAGGGTTTAGGTGGGAAACCTATCGTCAGTGGGTAGATGGGGGCGGAGCCAGCCACCAGTATAACACATCGCCAGTGAATCTCAGTTCACTGCACTGCATGGATTTCGGTGCATGAATCTGCATGAATCTCGGTATCTGCATGAATCTCATGAATTCATTCCATGAATCTCGGTTCACTGCACTGCATGGATTTGCTGCAGGTGCTTCAATTTCCTCCCACCAAAACGAAAGGGGTTGTCGGTTAATTGAGGAATTTGAATGGCATGGGTTTGAGGGCCAGAAGAGCCTGTTACTGTGCTGTAGGTCTAAATTTTAAATTTATTGTCATAGACATTGCACCATGTACACATGCACCCGTATACTTACTTGCTGCTGCCACACAGATACTTCCCAAAAAATGACTGTAGTATACATTAAATTATGGTGCAAAAAGATAATTCATATAAAAGATGAATAATTTTCACAGTTTATGGTGAGTACAAGAAAATGTAGTGGCGTTACAATAGTACAGATAGGCCTTTTTGTGGTGCTGGCATAGTTTACAATTAGGGTGATAAGAGGAGGTTCACAATCCTGATAGCATTGGGGAAAATACTGCTCTTTAAGCTGGGTTTCGGTACCCTTTTTCCAAAGGGAGCAGTGAGAAGAGGTTGTGGCAAGGATGATGGGGTCATTCATAATGTTTTTTTTAAATTCACAGATCCACAGCATCGTCCTGCAAAAATGAGATAAATGACTGATTAGGTGGATTTCATCGACGAGTGAACATTATCCCCTATTGCATCCAGTGAAAGGGCTGCCAGACCCTTCCCTGACAGATGAATGACAAAATGGGGAATTCCCACTTTTGCAAAACCCAAATGTGGTGAGCAGTCATCCGTTCCATTAACTTGCTTATCCCCTATCGGGGTGTAACATTGAAACCCAATTTCTTCTGGTGTACTTCATGGCTGCCTATTGCATAAATGGCCAGTTCTACAAGATACTTCACACACAATGTGTGGGGCTCCAGTTGGTAATGCTTCCAAAGTTTGTTTTTACCGAGGCACAAAGTTCGTTTAATGTCAGATTTATTGTCAAGAGTACTAAACATGGCATCACATCCAACCCGCGGATACTTTTTTTCCTGCAAGCCCAGCAGAATTACCACTTATTGGTAGTGCCCAAACAAAACTGCACCCATGTAAACAAAGGATAACAAAAAAAAAGTCAATGAAGTGGAAAAGTAGTTTGTTATTGAGGAGTCCGATGGTCGAAGGGGGGCAGCTGTGCCTGAACCTGGTGGTGCGGGTCTTGTAGCACCTAGACCTCTTTGCTGATGGCAGGAAACCGTGTTGACAGTCTGAAACCGTAGCCTCATGCACAAAACTTGCACGACGAGTTCTGTCTCCACGCTCAGGAGGGCAAGCGGACTTCTTCATGGCAGCGATGAGATGGGAAAGGGGATCGCCTCTTCCAGTTCTGGTGACTGGACGGGGCGTGCCAGCCAATCAGCGAGGAGGGGGGAAGAGCGCCTCGGAACGCATGCGCGGCGCGGGCCACTCAGGCAATGCAGTCCGTGGTGGTGTGGCCGGCGAGAAGGCGGAGAGTTGTGCTTCGGAGCTGACGAGTCCCTTTCAGCCAGTGACCAGCCTCCAATGGAGACGGAGCTGCCCGCGATTAAGTTTGTTTGCACACGTGCGGCCGAGCGTTTGGGTGGGATGGGAGTGGGATGGAATGGGGGGGGGTGGGATGGAATGGGGGGGGTGGGATGGAATGGGGGGGGGTGGGATGGAATGGGGGGGGGTGGGATGGAATGGGGGGGGGTGGGATGGAATGGGGGGGGGTGGGGGGGGGCAGTTGCTCGCTGCCGTTTCGGAGCATTTCCCCTCGGAGACGTGGGCAGCGAAGCTTCTTTCCCCGGCGCCGAACCTGTTGCAAAGGGGTTGGCAAAGCTCGAGCAGCCCAGCCCTCCCACAGCGGTGACAGTTCACTGGAGGCGTCAGTCGGGGGTGGGTGGGCGAGGAACTCGCTCGGGAGAGCGGCCACCCTGCCTGCGGTGGTCGGGGAGGTGAGGGCTGTTTCGTCGGAGTGTTCGGGTGTATCGTCGGGGAGAGACCATTCGGAATTCCGTGGCCGAGCAGTTGCGTGCCCTGCAATTTTTAACCTCGGGGCACCATGTACAAAGGAGACAGGAGCAATTGGAACGATTTGCCCGTCTCAGCGCAGCCTTGGTTCGCGCTTCAATCGAAAGTCCGCCTGCCTGCACTTCCCTTGCCTATTAACAAAAAAATGTTGATCACTGTCCAATTATGTCAAGATCAGGGCAGTTTAAGCAAGTTATACTTGTTTTTAAAGTGACAGTGCCACTGATGAGGAAGCCTGGGGATGTTTTAATTGTCTGGTTTAAAGGAATGGGGTTGTCTCCCTTGTGTAAAGAACAAGCTTTGGGTACCTGAACAAATCGATCAAAAGAGAAAGAAGTCTATTGTTTTTCTTCACCTTTCCTTAATGTGGTGAGCAGTAATCCGTTCCATTAACTTGCTTATCCCCTATCGGGGTGTAACATTGAAAATGAGAAAATGCATAGGCTGCCAGATCTGTGATGTGTTAACACTGTCACTTTAAAAATGAATTATAACACAGTTTATAAACCGCATGAAGATTTGCATTGTGGAATTAATGCAAAACCTGATGTGGAAACAGCAAATTGACAGATTTCATTTGTGGATTTGATGTTTGATCTTTGTAAAATATTCCTCACTTAAACTCTCAACTGGCAAATGTCTGCTTACCTGAACAAGCTTCAGGTAATGCCCAAGAGAGATATTTGGGAAGAAGTTTCTTGAAGGTACAGCAAACCTGATCAGAATTTGTGATCTATAAGGAGAGATGGAACAAACTTGCATCTAAAATTATGAGAGGCAAAATCAGAATCATTTCCCTGGGTAAAAATGTTAAATAGCATAAGACCAGCATTTAACGTGAGATGGAGAAAGTTTAAAGGAGATGTGGAACTTTTCTTTGAACCCTAGTAACTTTTGAGGACTGACATACAGAGAATAGAGGGATGATTCGTGTAGATAGCACAGATTGTTTTAAAAGCACAGAGTTAATGGTGGAGGAACTCAGCCAGTCTCGCAGTGCCCATAGGAGGTAATGACTGATGTTTTGAGCCTGAGCCCTTCTTCAAGATATAAGCAAAAGGCAGGCATCAGATTAAAGACAGGGATACTGGTTTCTGTTTGGATCATCCCAATCTTCACCTCCTCCCCCCCCCCCCCCCCCCCCATCTCCTTTCCTCTAATTCTTTCTCACTGTTGGCTCTGAAACACAAGGAAACATCAGTCCTCTCCTTTCTTCTTAAAATTGTTGGTCTGGACTTCACCTCCCATTCTTTTCCTCCTGTCTTTATTCTGGTGCCTGCCTTTTGCTTATATGTTGAAGAAGGGCTCAGGCTCAAAACATCAGTCATTAGCTCCTATGGGCACTGCGAGACTGGCTGAGTTCCTCCACTCTGTGTTTTTAAAACAATCTGTGCTAACTACACGAATCATCCCTCTATTCCCTGTATGTCAGTCCATAAGCCTCAAAAGTTACTATGGTTAAAAAAATTCCACATCTCCTTTAAACTTACTCCATCTCACGTTAAATTCCTGTCTTATGGTATTTAACATTTTAACATTTATACCTTGAAGAAGGACTCAGGCCCAAAACATTGGTAATATATCTTTACCTCTTATGGACACTGTGAGACTAGCTGAGTGCCTCCAGCATTTACTGCATGTTTTTACGACAATCACAACACCTGAAGACTTCTGTGTTTCGCTCTTAGCACAGATTGTTTAATTTGCTTTGTTTGGCCCAGGCATCCTGGGCCGAAGTGCGTGTTTTTGTGCCATACTGCGTTCTATATTCTAAGTTGGTTTTGGAGGATATTCAAATGTACCAAATTAGAAGTTAGGCATTTTTTTCTGAAATGACCAACTTTAACTTTATGCACTTTTGGCTTTTGAGATTTAAAAAACTGTCTTTAGTGTTAATTCACTATCTTATGCCGACTGCAACTAGCTTGTTACATGATTATGGTTTCAATTGGGTTATGGCATTTGAGCTTGGAAATTGAACATGCTGGACATGTGTATTTTAATGATTGTTTATTTGGCTTCAAATTGTACTCCTAGTTCAGGCTAGTTGGTCATTGACTGCAGTATATTATCCACAAAGCCAATAAACACTTCTGTGAAGCTTGATGACTTATTTGTACAGGCATTTAGTGCACTCTTACAAATGATCCAACTAATTATTCTTTGTTTGGTTTATTTGCCCCTTCTCATGGCTCTGCTTGATGTATGGAAACTATTTTAGCAGGTGATCATTTTAATTCTCTGATGCTACTGGTGTGTATCATTGCTTTGTTTAATCGGAGTATTGAAGCTGGCCAATAGTATTTAACCTGGATTTCTTAAACATGTACAGAATATTTGTGGGCAATAAACCATTTCTGGGTTTGGCATAGTTCTTTTCTAGTTTCAAGAGAAAAAAATATGAAAAATGTTTACTTGTAACATACAGTATTTTCCTCATGTTATCCTGTTATTTTTCCAGTAATATTTTGATGGCAAACAGGAGAGTGGCCAGTTGTAAATTTGTTTAAATGAATATTATTGTTTTAATATCAATGTTTTTGTGGGATCAAATGACTCTGGAATGCCAGTATGTATCAGTGCTTTCTGGAAATTTTTACTCTGACCTTATTGCCAGTGTTAAAGCCCAGTTTAAAGAAATAGGAATGGGAGATACTGGTTGTTCATTTCAGAAGTGTTATTTGGAAGAGTGCAAGGGTTGATGTCAAAAGTATGTAATTGTTTGAAGATGAATTTATTTTTATTTGTAATTACTTATCGCTCTATGAACCATATCAGATGTATCTCTTTAAATATTCACAGTGACATTTTCTCTTTTTTTCCCCCTTCCCACCCCCCTCCAAAAACAGTAGATATTGGACATATAAAATACAATAAAACAATATCTTTATACAAAAGGAATACAAGCAAAAAAGACGTATCATCTACTTATTTGCATTTAATCTGATCATGTTTATCTTCTTATCATTTTAGGTGGTGGTGGTCCTAGGCTTGCTCTTTTTCTCATATGTTTCATATATGGTTCCCAGGTTTTTTTCAATCTTTGTAACTTTGTCTTTTAAATTATATGTGATTTTTTTTTTTCCAATGCGTTATATATTCCATTAATGTTTATAGTCATATGGTCCAACGTAGCCATCTTATATCTTTATTTTCACTTTTTCGCCTCTTCACCACCTCCATCCTCTTTTTTTTCCATGACTGTTTTTTAAGTTTTCCTTTTCAATCTCAATATATGACAATGCATTTAAGACATGAAATACCCTAACAATCCCACAAGCAATAACCCTTTAACCCCAAATGAACCTCCCCTCTTTGGATTGCCTCCTGTCCCTTGACGGCAACCACAACTACCCTTTCCATTCGGTTTGCGAACTTACTCGCAAGGGTCAACCGATTTTGCAATGACCATTATTCTCCCCCCCCCCAGCCCCCCGAGAACACTATTTTCCTATACATATAACAAACCTCTTTTTTTTCCTTCTTCCCTTTCTCTTATCCATCTTTAAATCTTTATATATACATTATCTTTATATTTTTTCATATTTTTGTATATTTTCTTGCCGGTCTTCCTTCTTGTCACTCCTCCAACTCTCTTCTGTCCTGCAAATGTCCAGCAAATTCTTGGGCTTTCTTTGGGTCCGAGAGCAGTCTATTCAGTTCCCCAGGAATGAATACTGGATGTCTTAATATAAAGTTATACCCTTTCTTCCATAAGATTGTTTTCGCCGTGTTGAATTCCTTCTTCTTCTTTAAAAGTTCAAAGCTTATGTCTGGGTTAAAAAAAAATATTTTTTGTCCCTTATATTCCAATGGCTTATTGTCTTCTCTAACCTTCTTTCTTGCCTGCTCCAGTATGTTTTCTCTTGTCGTGTATCTTAGAAATTTTACTAATATGGATCTTGGTTTTTGATGTGGTGGCAGTTTCAGTACTAGTGCTCTATGCGCCCTTTTGAATTCTATTTCTTCATGTGAATCTGTCATTCCCAGCACCTTTTGGGACCTATCCTTTTATAAATTCCTTCTTATCTGACCCTTCTTTGCCTTCTTTCAGGCCTACTATTTTTATGTTGTTTCACCTACTGTAGTTTTCCAATATGTCAATATTTTGTGACAATAAATCTTATGTCTCTAATTTTTTCTGCTCTCTTCCAACTTCCCTCTTAAATGATTTATCTCCATTTCTATAGCAGCTTCTCGTTCCTCCACATTTTCTACTCTTTTCCCTATTTCAATCATGATCAACTCTAAGCTTTGCATTCTGTCTTCAGCTCTTTTCATTTTTCTTTTGATTGAACTAAATTCTAATGATAGCCATTCTTTTAATGACCTCATTTGTTCTTTGAAAAAGGCTTTATCTAAACTTCGTCCTTCTATTTTGCCTTCTTCCCTTTGAAATTCGGTTGCCCCGTTGTCACTCACCCTCTTCCAGCCCTTCATTCTCTTTCTCACCACTCTTCTTCTTTCTTGTTTACTTCACCCAGCCGAATGCCCCAATCCTGGGCGTCTCTCAGCTGGCCGCTCCTCAGCTGAGTCCCCCTCCCATTGGCGTTAACCTTTTCTTTTACTTGCGCACTGCGCACCTCTTCTTGGGTCTGAGAGCCATTTTTGGAGTCCGCCGATCGGGAGGACACCCCTCCTCTGGGACTCACCAACACCGGAGATCAGCTTCTCCTCTCCACGGTGGCTCTCTGCTTCGATCTGCAAGTAAGGCCTTCTTCTTTCTTCTCCAGTGATTTTCCTTTTACCCTTTTCTCTGTTATTCTTTTTCTCTTTTGGGTGCCATCTTCTGTCTCTTCTCTGTAACTTTATCTTTCTCTTCCCATATTTTATGTTTATTGAGCTCTGCTTTTTCACACTTTTTAAAAATTTTCTCTGGAGAGGGCTGTTTCCACCTAACCAGCCACTACTCCATCATGTGACTCCCCCCGAAGATGAGTTTAGAGGCAAAACTCAAAATATTTTGCAAGAAACATTTTCATTTTAACATTGTGCGCAAAGCAGAAACAACATTCTGTTTCTGTTTGGGGAAGACTGCTTTTTCTTTTTTTCGGCTGCCTCTGAATCCTTTAAAATAAGTTGTTTATGGTAATTGTTTCCCCTTGTTACTTCAACAATTTAATTTCAATGGTTGCCATATATTTTGGCAAATAAAATGACACTTGATACTTGCAAAAAGGGGTCATACACAAAAACAGTGACCTTAAATTCTACTCAAAATATCATTTGATTGGTTCCTGACCCCACCCTATAACAAATTTTTAAGCTACTGGTATTTTTTTTTAAAAAAAAGCTGCACTGAAATCCATTACCAATGTGGTGTTAAACCAATAAAAGAATTGTAAAATAAAAAAACACATCATACATATATCATGGCTTGATTTCGCGAATGAAGACTTAGAAAGGATCGTAGACATGGGCATGTCCTTCAAGCCTGCACAGTGGATTTTTAGGTGCAGTCTGGCCCTGTCCTTTACACCTGGGGTTTATTTGCCATGGCCCACCACTCTGGGATGGTGACAGCCATGTCCTCAGATCGTAGGTGTTACGTCAGAGTGTTCTTCACCTCGATAGATGGCCTGACAAGGCTAACGAGTCCCATCTGTCCAGGTTTGGAATCGGAGTTTTCCTTCTCTTAGGCTGGCTGCCAACCAAGGCTAACAAGCCCAGCCTACCCATCCAATTATACTGCCACGATCGCGCCACGATGTAGCAAACTCCATGAAAATGAGGGACACCATGAGTTTCAAGATTGCCATCATCATGTCAGTGGTGAAACCTCCCACTGCAACAAATCTGAATGACTTCTGTCCAGTTGCACTCACCTACATCATTGTAAATTACTTTGAGAGACTGGTTTTATCACATTTGAAATCCTGTTTGCCCATCACCCTGGACTCTTAACAATTTGTCTATCATATCAAGAGAGGATGCCATTTCTACGGCACTTCACTTTGCCTTGACCCACTTGAACAGCTACAACTTTTAAGTCAGAATGTTGTTTATTGATTTCAGTTTGGCATTCAATGCTGTGATTCCTTTCAAACTTTACCAACTTGGTATCAGCTCATCCCTCTGTAATTTGACATTGGACTTTCTGACTAACAGACCCCAATCTGTTAAGTTAGATAATATCTTCTTTTCTATTTTCACCTTGTATACTGGTGTGTCCCAGGGCTGTGTGCTGAGCCCTCTCCTGTATTTCTTTTTCACCTATGACTCTGTTCCTTTAGATGGTTCTAATTCCATAATCAAGTTATCAGATGGTTGGCCTCATCAGAGGGGATGATAAGATAGCTTATAGGGATGAGGTCCAGATCCTGGCGGCATGGTGTGCTGACAGCAACTTGGCTCTAAACACTCAAAAGACCAAGAGATCATTGTGGACTTCAGGTGTGCTGGAAGCCATACTAGTGCTGCTATTCACATCAATGAAGTTGTGGTGGAACATGTATCAAGCTTTAAATTTCTTGGTGTCCACATTTCCAATTATCTCACCTGTTCCCTGAACTCCTCCATCCTTTTCTGCAGAGCACGTATAAAGTATATCTCTGTCCTAGGAAATTGATGGATTTTTGCCCCTGTACCATTGAGAGTATACTGACCTATGGCATCTCAGGGTGGTATGGCAAATGTCTCATATCCAACCATAAAGCACTTTACAGTTGGTGAAAACTGCCCAAGGGATTATTGGCATCCAATTGCCCACCATTGAGAACATCTATCAGGAACGTTGACTGAGCATATGAAAGATCTTCATCAAGGATGCATCTCACCCTAACTATAGACTTTTTACTCTTCATTCATCCAGAAGGCGCTACAGAAGCCTTCGCTTTCAAACCAGCAGAATCAAGAAGATGTTTTCTCCCCCAAGGCTGTGACCCTGCTGAACTTTAAATCACAGCGCTGACTGGTACTGCACTCACATTGTACTGTTAGTACTTTTATAATTGTTTGCTTGCTGAATCCACTTCCTTTTCATGTAGTTATTTGTATATAGCACTATTTTTTAACTTCTAGTTGGATGCTAATTGTATTTCATTTGCTTTGTATTTTACTTGGCACAATGACAATAAAGTTGAATCTAATCTTAAAAAATAAACCACAAGAAGATGTTGCTATGGGCGCAGTAATGTAGGAGAGGCTATTTGCAGTGACCTCTTCAAATGGCTCCAGACAGTGGCCACATGGTGATCTACACTGAGAAAGGAGTGGCAATGTATTAGTGCACTATCCCTGGTTGAGTAGGACATCAGCCTCAGACCTTACCCCCACCCCCACCCCCCCCCAATCCCCCTCACACACATTTAAAATCTTTGAAAATCACGCGTCTGAGGCAAAGAACTCAGCAAGCATATCTGGAGTCTCAGTGTTTACACTGTCGTCCTATGGATCCCAGTCTGAAACTAGTGAGTTGGCTTCAGCTTCTTCGTCAGTGTCCCACAATCCATCCATTGCACTAGAGATACCACACTTTTTGAAAGATTTTATTACAGTCTCTACTTTCACTTTATCCCATGCTTTGATCACAAAATCACACAGCACGCACATCAAGTGATGCAGCACACATTGCCCCACCTTTTGTAAAGGATTTTTCAGCATTCATCATCCAATTATTCCATTCTTTGGCATTTTTCTTAAAACATTCTTTTTTCACTCTCTTACCATCTTCTCAGTTGTGTCAAATGCCCTCGCAGAAGCATAGTTGGTCGATTCCTTGGCCACTTCAATGGCTTATAATTTAAAACTTACTTCACACTTTCTTCGTTTTGCTGGTGGCTCCATGATAACAATTTGATTAATTAAAAAACTAAATTGTGAAGACAGAGTATTTGAAGCTTCCCTGAATGTTTTGAGAGTGCTCAAATTTAGAGAGTTTCTGAAAAGATATTTTAAAAAACATCAATAATTCTTAAGATTAATTTGGAACCTTGCCTGTTAATTGCTTTGTTTTGTTTTTCTTGTCATCTAGATACATTTATATCGGCGCCTCAGGAAAAAGTTTGAGCTTTTATCACATTGATAAGCAGATGAATAATTTTATTGAAATGAAAAGACGACTCATCCCTTACACATACACAGTGGCTATTTGATGTAGTGCCCTATTTAAGTTTCGAGAAAGTTTGACATAATAAAGATAGAAAGATTCAATTTGTGAAAATGTGGGGCCCATTCTTAGAATTTGTTTTAATAATTGGAAGAATTAATAATTATTGTATGTCCTAGTTGTTCTTTGCCTGTTCTCCAAGGGTCGCCAATGGTTCCACATTATTGATTTCTTTTATTAATTCAACCTTGATTAGAGGAAGGGGTTAGATTAGAATTAGCTTTAGTTTTTCATTTTTCTTTTCTTTTTTGAAAATTTTATTTATCAAACGTGATAAGACATATAATAAAAAATCCAAATAAAGATAAACATGATGCATACATGATATTTTTGTAAATGTGCCCCCTGCAACCACCCCCTACCCTAACCCACCCACCCCTCCCCAACCCCCTCTAAACTACCCCAAAAGGAAAAGAAGAAAGAGGAGATCACATAACATAAAACTCTCAGTTGTTTGCCATGGTTCGGAGCAACACCATCAATGCCTAGGAAGAAAATTAATAATTCAACCCCATATATTCCAGATACAGGCTCAAAGTTTACATAAATTATGTTATCTTTTCCAACGGAATACAAGATCACATTTCTAAATGCCGTTACTGAATGCTCAAATTAATTTCATTCTTCCAAGTAATTGCTAGCCACAGTTAAGGCCAATCTAAAAAAAAAACAATTTGAAATTTATTTAATTTTAACTCCAAACTCAATTTCTTAATATAACTCAATAAAAAATACTAAAGGATCAAGTGGAAATTTCAATTTAAAAATAGCTTCTAAAAGTTCCTTAAATCTACCCCAAAAAGGATTCATTGTCTCACATAACCAAGTAGAATGTAAAAAAGAACCAACTTTCTTATGGCACCTAAAACATAAATCAGAAGAAATAAATTTATATTTCCTTAATTTTTCTGGAGTTAAATAGATAGAGAAAATTATAATGAACCATTCTGTAGCTTACATTTACAATTTTAGTCATACTATCCTCACATAGATTCATCCAATCATCCTGAGAGATAGATATGGACAAATCTTTTTTCCTTTTTAATTTAGATTTATATACATCCGGCTTGAGCATTTTATTCTGCACTAAAGCATACATCTTGGATATAAATCCTTTCTTGCTATCTTCAGTAAGTAAAATCGCAAATTTAGACTGCCTGGTTAACTGTAACGAGCACCCAAAATTATCCAACTTTAATTTGATAATAAGAAAAAAAATTATTCAAAGATATTTCATATTTCTCTTTCATTCTTTGTTATGAAGCAGGATATTTTATTTTATTCCAATCTTCTACTAATTTAATACCTTTCTGATCCCACAACTTCAAAAATTCATTTATTAAGTGTAAAAGGAAAAAAGCTTATTTTGAAATTTTACCTTGAGTAGCTATAATTTCATTTTTTATTCCATATTTCCATTAAATGTGTCAACACAGGCAAATTATAATTACTTAATAACTGAAAATTCCATCTATAAATAAACTGATCCATCTTCCAGCCAATCTGAAATAATTCAATATTATCCCATATCAAAGGTTTATCCACTTCAAACACCCTGTAAATAAATTTCAACTGTTCTGATTCATAATAATTCTGAAAATGAGGAAGTTGCAGTCCTCCTAATGCATACTTCCAAGTTCATTTCTGTAATGATACCCTCACCATTTTATCTTTCCACAAAAACCTCCTCACCAAAGCATTCAAATCTTTAAATTTTTTTTGAGGAATCTTGCAAGGAATAGATTGAAAAAGATACTGAATTTGAGGAAAGATATTTATTTTAATACAATTAACACGTCCTATTAATGTTATAGGTAAATCTCTCCACTGATTCAAATCATACTTAATTTTAGACAATAAAGGTAGATAATTCAATTCATATAAATAATTATAATTACTATCTATCTTAATACCTAAATACTTAATCCGATCCGACTACTTAAATTTGACAATATGCCTACAGAGAGAATTATCCAGATCAGCTAAAGGCATAATTTCACTCTTTTCCCAGTTAATTTTATAACCTGATACTTCACCATAATGCTACAATCTATCATGCAGACTCCCCAAAGATTTCAAAGGTTGTGTTAAATATATCAAAATGTCATCTGCAAATACATTCATTTTATATTCATCAGCTTTCACCTTAATACCTTTAATATTACTATCTTGTCTAATCATCTGAGCCAAAGGTTCAATAACCAATGCAAATACAGCTGGTGACAAAGGGCAGCTTTGCTTAGTCAATCGAGATAACATAAAAGGTGAAGATACTAGTCCATTTGTCACAACTCTAGCAGTAGGATTTATATAAAAAGCCTTATTTGAACCAATAAAGAGAGGCCCAAAATTAAATTTCTCCAAAACTTTAAATTAAAAAAACTCCATTCAACTCTATCAAAGCCTTTTATGCATTGAGAGAAATTACCATTGGTTGGTCAGATTGCCCCCGAGAAATATTAAAGAAATCAACTTAACAATATTATCTGATGAATAACAATTTTTAATAAAACCTGCTTGATCTACATGAATTAAATCTGGTAAATATGTAGTTAATCTATTATCTAGAACCTTGGCAACAATTTTATAGTCTACATTCAATAAAGAAATAGGTCTATAAGACCCTGCTTTTAATGGGTCCCTATCCTTCTTAAGAATAATTAATAATTGCTTTAGAAAAAGAATCCAGAAAAGAACAAATCTTTGTTGCCTGTTTCAATACATCCATCAATAAAGGAATTAATAAGTCCTGAAATCCTTTATAAAATTCAGAGTAAAACCATCATCTCCTGAAGACTTCCCACTAGGCATAGATCGAAGTGCATCTATCACTTATTTAACAGTAAAAGAAGCATCTAAATCCTGGATATCTTTTTTCAATGAAGGTAAAACTAAATTAGACAAAAAATTATCAATTTTAGCTTCATCTTCCAACACTTCAGAAGTATACAATTTTTCATAAAATTTGTGAAACTTATCATTAATTTCCTGAGATTTATGTGTAATCATTGAATCATGTCTAATAGCGTTTATTTTTCTAGAAGCTTGCTCCATTTTTAGCTGCCACGCTTTGAGCTATCTCACCCAACTCATAATATTGATGTTTAATTCTCTGTAATAATTTCTCAAATACACAAGTTTGTAATGAATTATACCGTAATTTCATATTAAGTGTTTTCTTAACTTCCATGGAATTTTGTTGTAATTCCTTTTCCAAAATTTCTATCTCCTCCTCCAATTTACTAACCTCAACCATATGTTGTTACTTAATTTTAGCAGTGTAGCTAATAATTTGTCCCTGTAAATAAGCTTTTAAGGCATCCCAGAAAACAAATTTACTATCCACTGAATCGATATTTACTTTCAAAAAAATCTATATTTGATTCCTTATAAATTTAAAAAATTCAGGATTTTTCAACAATAAAGAATTAAATCTCCAATGATAAACATTCTCAATTCTCTCAGAACCTGTACGTGATTAATAACAAAAAATGATCAGACAAAATCCTACTCTTATATTCAGCCTTCAAAACTCGACTGTGCTGATGCTAAAAGTAAATATATTCTAGAATAAGAATCATGACAGAATGAATAAAATGAAAAATCTTTATCCTTTAGGATTTAACTTTTTCCATATATCTACCAAGTTCATATATTTCACTAGCATTATTAACTATTTAGCCATTTTAGTTCTAATTACCAATTTTGGAGATTTATCTCTTCTCTTTGGCTTGGCTTCGCGGACGAAGATTTATGGAGGTGGTAAAAAGTCCACGTCAGCTGTAGGCTCGTTTGTGGCTGACAAGTCCGATGCGGGACAGGCAGACACGGTTGCAGCGGCTGCAGGGGAAAAATGGTTGGTTGGGGTTGGGTGTTGGGTTTTTCCTTAGAATGTTACATACATGAAATTCTTTAACTTTCGTCTACTGTGAGGCAGAGTTGCCACTTTGTCCAGCATCCCTCACAGAAATCGACAGCACTTGGTTTTCTTAGGCAGTCTCCCCGCCAAGTACTGATCAGTTCTGAGCCTGCTTAGCTTCCGAGATCAGACAATCTCAGGCGTATTCAAGCTATTAGCTGCTGTAATAAGTGTAAATAACTAACATGGGTGTATTGGTTACTGAAAACATTTTTACTTTGACAACCTCATTCAGATCCTAATCAAGACAATAATGCAAAGACTAACTTCATATTTTTATATCTTTAGTTCTCTGCTGAATAAATTGAGAATCCAAGGCAGTTTTGCTCTTTCGGCACATGCTCAATTCCTTTATAAAGTTCTGCAGTATTTGGGATAAGGTTTTCATTTGTGCAGATCAAGGAACTTACTTTCCAGGGAAGAAGAAATCAATGCTAAATTTTATTCAGACGTTTGGAAAAAAACCAAGCAAACATTAAGAAAACTATTGTAGTGTACCACAATTTGATTTATTTCAGTCTGAACAGGGTTTTATTAATTGTTGGAGATCTTTCTAGGGAGTTCATAGATTTGGACTTGTGGATAGGCCCTTCATCCCATTGTGTAAATGCTGACCTTCTTGCCCATTAACCTTGAAGTTGCTGGATTGTTGGCTTTGAAAGACCTTGTATTACGTGAGGGTGTGTGTAAAAATGGCTTGCTTAAGCACATGGTTAAAAAAAAATCAGTGTTTGTTTTCTTTGCATAAATTTATTATGAGCATGTCATATTTATCCAATGGACCAGCAGTAACTCTTATAAATGGTGGTAAGGGATAATGTTCCATGTGAAAACTTGATAGCTTTTGTTATTTTGGTTGATGACTCTTGTACACTTTTGAATTCCTAGCTGCAAGACTAATAAAATGGTAGTAATTTTCATTTAGTTTAAGCAATTGATTTAAATATTTAACTGAATTTATTCAGTGAAACTTGAAAACTCAAAATATATTTTATGAAATTAAGATTTTAAAGCTATCTAATTGAAATATTAGTATTAGCTTCTTTAACAAAACTTTGCTCTGTCGATAAACCAGAGCACAATGCAGTAATTTGCAATAAGAGAAGATGTGCATTGTTTTACGGAAAGTCACCTGACCTCTCTGACGGGAACCAAGTCAGTTATTA
Source organism: Narcine bancroftii (assembly GCF_036971445.1). Taxonomy (NCBI): domain Eukaryota; kingdom Metazoa; phylum Chordata; class Chondrichthyes; order Torpediniformes; family Narcinidae; genus Narcine; species Narcine bancroftii. Next base: position 52,265,495 of record NC_091470.1, on the reverse strand, counting down.
GCTCACCTGCCAATCAAGGTTATTAAAGGTGAGGAGCATCACAATTGGTTCTTCTTGACACCTTAGAACATGAATCCAAACAACACACAAGACTTTAAAAATTACAAGACAGACGAGAACCAGAGTTCGTAAGTCCAAAATAAATTAAGACTTTGTGGCGGCCCACTCCCATGGCAAACGAGCATGTGCTCCAGGCGGTGAGCGCAACCAAAGGCCAGCAGCCCTAACAAGTGAACCGGTGGGTGAATGGCAATGGCACCTGAGCTGGCCCTCCCCAAGCTATCTGCAGCATAAAGCATACTACGTAGAGCAACTCTTGTCTCTTTTCTCCTTGATGTGGACCCTAGTTCCACTCTAGGTTGTGAGCCATGGGCATCGCTGGAGAACCAATTGCAAAATGCAGTAAAGGGTGGGGATCTTTTGTAGTGCATACTGGAGAAAGACTGTCATGTCTCCTTCATTATTGTTATTACTTAAATGTAACTTTTAGTTAATCAAGTGAGAGAGGGATGGCAGGTATTGTGTTTAAGCCTCATGTTTATACTTAGGAGTTGCAATTATCTGTGTCTAATCTGCATTTGATGCATACGAGTTGTATGTAGTTGCTTTGCATGTGTGTAAATAAAGACTAATTTTTGTTACAACGCAGTGTCTAGACTTATTATTACTTTAATCCTAGAACTTGTTCTCATCATCACACATATGCTTTGACCACAGAGCAAATTCTCAGTTAAGCATTCTAAATTATTCTCACCAAATATAGACTGAGACCACATGCTACATATTGCCTCTGTGTTTCCAGCTTTTTAAAATCATTAATGTAGAAGGGACAAGAAACTATTTCTACTTGTAAATTGTGACTGACAGCTTTACTTCAGTACGCAATATCAAAACATGTCATCAGAACATAAATTTTGAACTGGACAAGGTCACTTTATCCCTGGAGCCTGCTCTGCCACTTAGTAAGATCGTAGCTGATCTTATTTTTCATCTAATTGCATTTATTTCTGCCAGCACTACCCTTTCACACTCTTGCTTCTCTATCACAATCTCTAAAATATTTAGCTCCACCAAGTACTCATTGAAGAAGTATTTAAAAGACACTTTTTGGAGAGATAAAATATTGACGTCTCTCCAAGTGGGTAACAACTAAACAGTGATCCATCATTCTCTCACAAGAGGAAAGCCTCTTCAGATCCATCCTATATAGGTATTGTATTTTAACTTGAACGTTCTCATTTAACTCCAGCAGATACAGGCCAAACATGTTCATCCTTTCTACATTAGAGAACCAGTCAATTCCAAGGAAGGATGCGGAAGCTATGGAGAGGGTGCAGAGGAGTTTTACCAGGATGTTGCCTGGATTGGAAAATAAGTTTTGTGAGACAAGGTTAGCAGAGCTGGGACTTCTCTTTGGACCATAGAAAGATGAAAGGAGACTTAGTAGAGGTCTACAAGAGTATGAGAGGCATAGATAGGGTGGACAGCCACCACCTGTTTCCCTTGGCAGGAGCCGCAAACACTAGAGGACATATATAAAGTGAAGGGAGGAAAGTTTAGAGATAACATTGTTTTTTTTTTAAACGCAGAGTTGTGGGTGCCTGTAATGCCTTGTCAGGGATGGTGGTGGAGGCTGAAACTTTAGGGCATTTAAGAGATTCTTAAACAAATGGATGGAAGGTTATGGGGTAGGGAGGGTTTAGTACTTTTATTAAAGGAATATATGTGGGAGTACAACATCGAGGGCTGAAGGGCCTGTACTGTGCTGCCGTGTTCTATGTTCTGTGAACTGCTAACACATTGTGACAAATATGCTAAATTTGAGTTATTTGCTTTGAAGATATGGTTACATATCGATTTTATTTAAGTAAGTGCTTTTTATCAACAAAGATAGGTGTTTAATCATGTAGACCTACTATCAATGGATGTGAGCATAGTTCTCTGAAGCCAAATTACTCCAGATGAGGGAAATTTGAAACAAAAATGGTGCTCATCATTTTCTGCAGATCAGCCACCATTCTGTCGTCGGGACTATTGCTGCCGACACAGCTCCCCTCTCCGTTATTGTTGCTGTTGTGCTGGCTCCCTTGCACCGCAGGAATTGCAGTGCGACCTCCTCCTCGCCACTGCTCTCCGACCCTACCTTTTTCGAAGCCCAGGGTTTGATCTGTTGCATTGGCACCGACTTCATCTTCGGGATATCCTCACTGGTGCCTGCGCCCGCTGTGGAGCAGCTCCCGCTGCCTTCTAACCCCGCAGGTCCTCCAGGTAGGTCATTGGTTTCCATCTTTCGGCTCCCGCCATTTACTTCACCACGAGGTTGGCAGCTGTTAGATGTTTGGCCCATTTTTTTGTTTCTAAATTGCTTTCTTTTCCTTCTTGCCCATTCTCTGGCTTTAATTCTACCATGCACATTTTACCCCACCTTCATGCTATGATACTGTTTTTTTACATTTTTACCCACGTTCGTGCTGGAGAACCGAGGAGCTCAACTACCCTCTCCACTGCATCACAGGACCTCCATCAATTATGCCCTTCCTCCCCGCACGTTGGCCCTGACTGTTGGATGTGCAGCAACGCCAGTGCCATTTTGGGGTTGCTGGTCTTTAAGCTGCCATTGCCATTCACCCACCGGTTCACTTGTTAGGGCTGCTGGCCTTTGGTTGCTCTCACTGCCTGGAGCACATGCTCGTTTGCCATGGGAGTGGGCCGCCACAAAGTCTTAACTTATTTTGGACTTACGAACTCTGGTTCTCGTCTGTCTTGTAATTTTTAAAGTCTTGTGTGTTGTTTGGATTCTTTAAATATGAATGAAATATGAGGGCCATTTCATACATCTGTAGTATAGAAGTTCCTCTTAATTAATTATGTTTAAAGTGGTCATATATTAGGCAACACTTGAGCTACTGTAACTGACAGACTTTTCCTTCTCTCTAAAGTAATTCAGCAGATGAGCTTGAGAAGTTTATTTTCAGGTTTTGGTGCTTAAATTGCCCAAGACACTACTTCTCGCTTGCTTGATGTACACATTCAATAATACCTTTGCAAAAAATCATGAGCTATGCTTGTACTCATGATGTTACGAGTGACTGTTTGATGCTTTCGATTCTGTGGTTGTGAGATGCACTGAGAAAACTTGACATGATTTTGCAACTAACTGCAAAGCTGACGGAAGATGATTAGCTTCCACTACAGTAGATTTCCTAATCTTGACTCTTGGAATATTTCAAACAAGGAAATGTATTAATTAAGCAATCAGTTTTATGCTGGTGCCTCTGTATGGGTGACTATGATGGTTATATTTAGGAATCAGTGCAGCATACTATTATTTAGTCCATTCTACTGCAGAATCTTTGATGATAAACTAACTCCTGATTCTTGGGATCTGGTCCAGTACTGTATTTTCACGCATTTTATGTGCACATGCATAGCTGCACAAAATCACAAATAGTGTAAAAATATTTTCATATAATGTGGAGAAAATCATAAATTGAATAAAATATCTTCCATATAATGCACAGAAAATAATAAATTGTGTTAAATAAATAAAAACTATTAAAAAAAATTGTATGCATGTACTGCATGTATTCTAAATTCTGACAGACAAAATAAATTTGCATTTAAATGGGTCACAAGACCAAACACATACCAGTATCTGCCACAATTAATCTCCTGCAATTATTATCCTATCATCTGACCCCAGATGTGTCAATTGCCCATTATATAGATGATATCCTGCTGCAACACATTAATAAGCTTTGGAAAGAAATCAATTAAATAGGTTGAAGACGAGCTCAGAGTTGAGCAGAATTTTAATTCTAATGTCCCAAATCAGAGGCACTTGATAAATTAATCTCCCATGGCATTCTTGAGATCAAAATTTCCCTTGGCCGATTCATGATCACGTTTAGAACAACAAGCCTCAAATGAATCATATCAGAAACGTATTTTACCCATAAGTGAATGGCCTGGAACTAGTTCCATGGGGAGTTTTACTCGGCCACTGCACAAGATCATTTCCTCAGCTCCAATATCCCGCACGAACTCCTGTTACAAGATCAAACCACAAAGAAGGCAAATCTCTCAGGGGTAAAGATCTCTATTAACCAAAAATTCACCTTCAAACCCCCCTCCCCTTTTATAACGATGCCCACTAGTTACTAATCAAATTTCTATAACAGTGTAAAACTAATAAATTCCCCAGCCTAAATATAACATATGGAATTAAAGTCTAAGCTACACTTAAAAAAAAAAATCCCTTGGCCACTATAAATTGTGTGCGATCTTTCAACATGTAAATAAATATTCTTGAATAGCGCGCACATGCATGTAATGCGCAGGGGATGCCTGGTTTGTAAATTATGCATATAAGGTGCATGTTATATGCACAAAAATACAGTAGTTGCCTTGAAACAATAAATGTCTTCAAGAAATTTCCTGCCTGTTCATTTTTTCTATTGCCATCAAAATAAAATATTCTACTTGGAAATGACTGATCGGTTTAAGAATAATTTATTTACCAACTGATATGATTTGTAAAATCTTTTCTCAGGCATTTGAGAACCATTTCCTTTTGAATGAAGTATATTTTTTGTCATATCAAGGGAGTAAAAATGTTTAATTTAATTTAGATATTCATTCCAGCCCACGAGCCCATGCTGCCCCATAACATCCGATTAACCTACAACCTCCGTAAGTTTTGAAGGGTGGGAGAAAAGCGGAGCATCTAGAGAAAACCCACGCAGACACGGAAAGAATGTACAAACTCTTTACAGACAGCCTTAGATTCAAACACAGGTCTCTGGCAGTCTAATAGCATTGGGTTAACTGCTATGCAAGCCATGCAGCCCCTCATTTTTAATTTTCACGCTTGAAACTGCAGCATAAAAACAATGTGGATAAGGTTTCCTCTGGATAATCATTGGTGCTTTTGCCTTAGATTTCATTGAAGTTCTGCTGATGGATGGATGCACATCTACCAGCAGGCTGCATTCCCAGTCAGTGTCTCATTGTCTAAGGCAGTGGCTCTCAACCTTTTTCTTTCCACTCACATCCCACTTTAAGTTATCCCTATGCCATGGGTGCTCTGTGATTAGTAAGGGATTGCTTAAGGTGGGATGTGAGTGGAAAGGGAAGGCTGAGAATCACTGCTCTAGACTCGAGTATTACTGGAATATTTTGCTTGAGAAAAATTGTCATTGCCCCATTTCTTTGGAGTTATGAAACTGTGCACATAACAAGTCAATTAGGGACAATTAAAACAGTGCCTTTCAAACTTTTTCTTTCCACCTACATACTATTTTGAGTAATCCCTTACTCACGGAGTACCTTGCCATAGGGAATACTTAAAGTGGTATGTGAATGGAAAGATAAAGGTTGAGAATCACTGGTCTAAGATATGATTGGAAGTATGACTAAAGAGAAACCAATTCATTGTAGATACAGAAATAACTGTGGTGAACCTTTACCTTTCACCATACAGTGTTCATATGGACCCCTAGATATGAACCAAGAGCAAACTACCAAACCCTTGCTGTCTCCGGTTAATTATCATTTGACGCTCCAGGGTTGTGTGTGTGTGTTTTTTTTAAGGTTGCTTCATTATTGGCTGTTAAAAGCAGCCAACTTAATTGATAAAAGGGTACTTGAGACAGCGTTGTCCAGATCTGTCTTCAGGTCAAGCTTGCATTCTACTCCAGCATCCTAGTGTATCAGTGCGCAACTGCAGCAACTACTTTGGGGAACAAATGGAGGATTTTCAGTGGAAAAAGGGGATTGGTGTATTAGAATTAATCATTCTTATTGCAGTCTCTCAATGAGATGTTTTGTGCAAAGATTCTTTTTGTTGGAAGATGTTTGCAATTTAGGAGGGAGTACATTGAAAGTTAACTGGACAAGTTTTCAAGAGAAGAGAACAGTCCTTTCAAAATGTCTTTTGACATTGTTCACATACCTACTTCGCGGATTACCAATCCGTTTTGAAATACCAGTAGGGCTGTTCACAGTGGGCCAAGAAAAATTGGTTCCGTGTGCCCTTTCACATTACCTACCCGATATCGCGGAGCTAAAGGGGGCCCAACCGTGATGTCTTGAGTGACGTATTATGTATGCGCTGGGCAGTGAAATTGTAGTGGGAATAATGCATGCGCAAAATGTATAAAAGAGTGTGGGGGAAAATGTACACAATCTGGCAGACCTAGTGTCAAATCTAGGTCCCTGAGCCTACAGTCGACCCTCTTGTAAAATGGGCACCATTAAAAATGGCCCATTATATATTTGGAGATTTCCTCAGCCCTTGTCGAGAGAAGCTTCCACACCTCCTGGTGCCCTCCATATCGTCACCATTATCTTTTTTTGATTAATGGTAAATCAGAAAAATCCAACACTGCCTGCTCCCCCTCAAAATAGGAGGCCACATGCACGCAAGAACATCATCAGCGCGTAACTAATGGTACCTGGCATACTGAGTTGCCCATTCACACTGGAGCAGATTTGAAACAGATGGGCTCTGATACAACCTTCCTTGGTGGCTAAATCCCCTGTTGATTTGTACCACCCATGCTGGTTTGGGAATGTTCACACTTGTAGGTGAACCAGTAAATTACTGCTAAATTTCCAGGTTTCAAGTGCCAGTATGAAAGGGGCTAAAGGGTGAGTATACCAATCAACATTAAGGTGATTCCATTGAAACATTCAAATTCTCACGGTAGATATTAAGAGAATGCTTCTCCCAGCTGGAAAGTATAGAACCAAGTAGTACCTTCTTGAAGTAGGCATTCAGCAATTTTAGAATAATAGGAGGGGTAGATTCTTCATATAGAGGGTTGGAATGCAAGCATCGTATTTGGATTGGTTACCAGTTGCCACATGGGTCTGTGTTGGGGGTCACTTCTTTTTATGTTGTATAAATGATTTGGATAATGGAATGAATGGCATTGTTGGCAAGTTTGCAGAAGACGTGAAAGTAGGTGGAGGAACAGGCAGTGTAGAGGAAACACGGAGGCTGCAGAAGGACTTGGATAAATTAGAAGGGCAGAGAAGTGGCAAATGGAATGTAAAGTTGGAAAGTGGACGGTCTGATAGAAAAAAATGAACAGGCAGACTTTTTTTAAAAATGGTGAGAAAATTGAAAATATTTAGATGCTAAGGGACCTGAGAGTCCTTGTGCAGGATAGCGTGAAAGTAAACTTGCATGTTGAGACGGTGGTGAAGAAGGCAAATTAAATTCATTTATTTCAAGAGGAATAGAGTACAAGAGCAGGGATGTGATGTTCAGGCTTTAAAGGCATTGGTGAAACCTCATTTGGAGTATTGTGAGCAATTTTGGGTTCATCATTTAAACAAAGATATGCTAATGTTGGAGAGGATTCAAAGGAGATTCTTTGGGATGATTCCACATGAGAAATGTTTGAGAGCTCTTGACCTGTATTCATTACAAAAAAAAGGAATTGAGGGATATGGGGAAAAAGCAGGAATTGAGGGATATGGGAATTGAGTCAGTGATTAGATCAGCCATGATCTTGCTGAATGGCTTAGCAGGCTGGCCTTCTGCTCCTATTTCTTACGTAAATTTAGGAGGATGGTGGGGGGGGGGGGGGGGGAATCTCATGAAAAGGCATGAGCAGTAGATGTAGCAAGGTTATGTCCCATGGTGGGATAGTCTAGACTCTAGGACAAGAGGGCACAACTTCAGAATTAAAGATCATCCAACAGAAATTCATAGGAATTTCTTCAGCCAGAGGGTGGTAAATTTGTGGAATTTGTTGCCACAGACGGTGTGAAAGCCAGGTCATTGGGTATATTTAAGCCTTAGGTTGATAGGTTCTTGATTATACAGGGCATCAAAGGTTAATGGGGAGAAGGCTGGGCAGTGGAGCAGAGTGGGAAAACGAATCAGCTCATGATTGAATGGCGGGGTAGACTCGATTGGCCTAATAGGCAATTTCTGCTCCGGTGTCTCGTGATCCTCTTTAATTCTTTCTCATTTATAAGGTTCTCTATTCAAGTTGGAGAGTGATTTTTGGACAGTTAAAGAAAGTGCATTAGGTAGATCTGAGAGTGAAGGCCAGTGATGATCAGGTTGAACATCTGCAGAATGGCAACTCCTGCCATTATTTTTATCTGAGATAAGAATCAGAAATTACTTTGGAGAGAGTGATCGTATAGAATATTTTGGATTGTTCATTTGGATAGCAGGTACTTTTACTGGGATGTGTATTTTTAAAGCAAAATCTGGCTATTTGGCTACAGGCAGTAAAATCCTGCAGTCCCACTTTCCTCTGGATTCTTCTGGAATGCTGCAGCTGGCAGAAATTGACTTTTTTTTCAATACTACTCTTACATTATCAGAGATTTTGAGATTTTTCTTGGAATTGAAACTGACTTTGGGACAGATTTACATCATTGATCTGTTCTTTTTGCTGAACGCCCTTAACCTGGTATGTCTTCTGTGTCAGCATAACTAAACTTCAGACTTCGGCAGATGGATGGGTCAGTAAGTTTGTGGATGACATGAAGGTTGGAAGAGTTGTGAATGGAGTTGAGGGTTGTCTAAGGTTACAAGAGGATATAGACAGGATGCAGAGTTGGGCAGAAAAGTAGTGGATGAATTTCAATCCGGATCAGTGTGAGGTGATGCACTTTGGAAGGACTAAGCAGAAGGCTGAGTACAGGATTAATGGTCGGTTACTTAAGAATGTGGATGAAGAGAAGTACCTTGGTGTGCAAAACCATATTTCCCTCAAGATTGCCGCACAGGTTAATAGGATAGTTAAGAAGGCCTATGGGATGCTCGGATTCATTAATAGGGGGATTGAATTCAGGAATGGAGAGGTCATGTTACAACTCTACAAATCTTTGAGTATTGTGTTCAGTTCTGGTCACCTCATTTTGGGAAGGATGTGGAAGCTATGGAGAGGGAGCAGAGGAAATTTACAAGGTTGTTGCCTGGATTGGGAAACGAGTCTTATGAGGCAATGTTAGCAGAGACTTTTCACTTTGGAGCAGAGAAGTTTGAGAGGAGACTTGATAAAGGTCTACAAGATTATGAGAAGCATAGATAGGGTGGACAGCCAGCTTCTGTTTTCAAGGCAGGATCAGCAAAACCAGAAGACATGTACAGAGTTAAGGGAGGGAAGTTTATGGAAGACATCAGGGGTAAGTTTTTTTTACGTATCGAGTTGTGGGTGCCTGGAATGCCTTGCTGGGGATGGTAATGGAAGCTGAAACATTGGGGACATTTAATAGTCTTAGACACATGGATGAAAGAAAAATAGAGGGTTATGAGGTAGGGAGAGTTTAGGACTTCTTTTAGGAAGGGATGTATGGGTCGGCAGAGCATTGAGGGCCAAAGGGCCTGTACTGTGCTTTATTGTTTTATGTATGGCAGAAACATTGAAATAATGAAACATACACTTAAGTGGATTTGACATGAAGATTCTATGAAGGATAAAAGTACAGCATGAGTTGGTAATGTCATTCATTGGAGGACTGGAATTTTAGCTTGAACTATTTCTTATCTTGGCTTCCATTGATATTGTAATATACTTTAATAATTTTATTTTTTTCATAAATTTAGACATATAGCATGGTGACAAGCCATTTAGGCCCACGAGCCCATACCTCCCAGGTACGTTTTGAAGGGTGGGAGGAAACTGGAGCATTCAGAGTAAACCTACACAGACAAAGGGAGAACATACAAACTCCTTACAGACACCGTGGGATTCAAACCCCGGACCCAATCACTGGTGCTGTAACAGCATTGCGCTAACCACTAAACTAACCGTGGCGCTCCAATGTAGAAAGATATCCCAGAAGGAGAATAAAACAAAGTCTGCAGACACTATGATTGTAGTTTAATACAAAAGTGTTGGAGAAACCCTACAGGTCTTGCAGCGTTTATAGGAAGCAAAGATATAAAACTGATGTGTTAGGCTGGAGCCCTTTTTTTTTTAGCTGCTTGACCTGCTGAATGTCTTTGGCACTTTTGTATATTTAAACCCAGAGGGAGAAATATCCGTTTGATGTGACTTGAATTGAGAAATTTGAAGTAGTTGAGAAAAAGTCTGTCAAGTAACAAGATGACGCGCAATACCATTTTGGCACTCTCTGATGCTTCTCTCTTAAGTGCATACTAAGGATTGCATACGAGAATAGAGTTTGTTCCTTAATTAACAAATTCTGGTCCCAATGAAGTTTATAAAGCAACCAAAACTAAGGGGATGTAGTAAAACAGGATGGAAAACCCAAGGTCATGTCAGGGTTTGAAAGAATGACCTTTAAAAAAAAATTCTGCTTTAGCAGGGCTCAGTAAGTACATCGTGTCTCAATGAGTAGTACTTGGTTTGAGTTAGGCCACAGACAGTGGTGTATGAATGATAAATATTTGGAGAGTAAAATGAGCAAGGTAAGCCAGAAGCAAGTCTGAATAGGTGGGCTCATAGTAATGGAGGTTTGCTGCTGCAAGGAAATTAAGACTAGTGTGGAGTATGATAACATTGTGTTGTAACAGGCAGTCACATTAATGGTCATTTATATTGAAGCAACCTCTGGGAAGCAAAACCATCGGGTTCAATTTCAAGTACAAGTCTCAAGGGAACATTCGTATTTGAAGCTCTGATTCAAAACGAAAAACAAATTTTCAAAATGTTAACTGTTTGAAGTCCTGGTTGCCCATGACACTTTCTTTTCAAGCTTTTCTCTGTTCATAATGTTAAAAACAATGCAGTTTTCACTTTGATATAATTGTGAGAAGAACTGCAGTCAGAAGGTGAAATGTCGCACAGCACAACTGAAACCAAACTTTATAATTCCTCCATGGACGTTCAAACTCGATACATCTCCATCCTCATGCCGAAGATCTCAAAGCACTTTTTCTTTCTCCACATCAGACCTTACCAGTCCCCTCTGCCATCACTCTGCTTGGCAAAACTTGTTCTCACCCTCTAACTTCTTTCATTCATCCAACTTCTCCAAATCATCGGGGTAGCCATGATTACTCACATGGGTCCCAACTATGCCTGCCTTTTTGTTGGCTATGTGGAGTAATCCATGCCACATATCTACAAAAGTAAGGCTCCAAAACTCTTCCTCCACTACATTGACCACTACATTGGTCCTGCCTCGTGCACCCATGATGAGTTTGTCAACTTTATTCATTATGCTGCTAACTTCCACCCGATCTCAAATTCACTTGGTCCATCTTTGGCAATATTTCCCTTTCTTGATCTCTGTCTCCAACTTTGGAAACCAGGTCTCTATAAATATTTTCTGCAAACCCACCAAGTTCCACAAATATCTCAATGCCTCTTCACACCCTGTTGCCTTATAAGGGTATATTCCTTTCTCTCAATTTCTCCATCGCATCTGCTCCCAGAATGAGGTCTCCATTCCAGATCATTTGAGATGTCCTCCTTCAAAAAAAACATGGCTTCCCCTCTACTATCATCAACTCATCCCTTACCTGCATCTCCTCCATTTCCTGCACATCTGCCCTGGTCTCCTTCACTCCTAGATCCAACAAGGACAGGATTCCTTTTGTCCTCACATACTTCTGTATCCAGCATATTATCCTCCACAATTTCTGCCACCTACAACATGATCGCACCATCTAACACATCTTCATCTCTCCACCTCCACTAGGAACCACTCCCTCTTTGTCTTCCTCATCCACTCGTTCCTTCCCACTAATTACCTCTTTGGTACCTACCCCTGTGATCACAGGAAACGCTTCAAATGCGTCCACCCCTCTCTACCATTTGGACTCCCAAACTGTCCTTCCAAGTGAAACAACACTTCACTTGTGAATCTGAAGTGGGCATCTACTGCATCCAGTGCTCTCATTGTGGCCTCCTCCTCATCGGAGAGACTGGATGCAAACTGGGTGTTTGCTTCATTGAGCACCTCTGCTCTATCAGCTGCAATAGTAGGGACCTCCAGTGGCCAACCATTTCAGTTATGCAGCACAATCCCATGACAACATGTCCATCCATCATCTGATGCACTGTCCTTACCGAAGCCACCTGCAAATTGGAGAAGTAACACCTAATATTCCATTTGGTCACTCTCCAACCAGATGGCATTAATATCAACTTCTCCAGTTTCAATTAGGCCCTTTCTTGATCCCTTTGTGTCCTTTCCTCTTGTTTCCCACCCCCTTCCCTCCATTCCGAGAGCTATTCCCTCTCCCTAACACTTACCAGCTTTTTTCTCTCTGCCCTCCCACCCATATCCACCTATGACATTTCGCCTGTAGGCCTGTGCTTCTCCCCCACTGTTTTATTCTAGTGCCTGCTGATGAATGACAAAGATTTGGAGTGCAGTGGACAGCAAGGAAGTCTTTCAAAGCTTGTAGCAAGATCTGAACCAATGGTATGCAAAATGGCAGATGGAATTTAGTGTGGACAAGTATGAGGTGTTGCACTTTTGGAGGTCAAATCAGGATAGGACTTTAAAGTAAATGGTAGAAAACTGTAGAATGTGGCAGAATAGAGGGATCTTGGAATCCTGACGCATAATTCCTTGAAAGTTGTGCCAAAGATAGATAGCTTTTGGCATATTGGCCTTCATGAATCAAAAGTGTTAAGTACAGGAGTTAGGATACTATACTGAAGTTGTACAAAGGATGGGTGAGGCTAAATTTCAAGAATTGTGTGCATTTTTTTGGTCACTTTTCCACAGGAAAGATGTCAATATAATTGAAAGAATGCAGAGAAAATTAACAAGGATGTTGCTGGAGCTTGAAGAGCTGAGTGTTGAGAAAAGGTTCAATAGGTTAAGACCTTAGAGCAGGGGTGTCAAACTCAAATTCACGGAGGGCCAAAATTAAAAACTTGGACTAAGTCGAGGGCCGAACTAAATATTTATTGAAAATTTTCAACAATATCTGCATGTTTTCTCTTCTTTCAACATATGTAATGTTAAACTTTTTCTTATTAAAATAAATGTTTAATAATAGTTTTGGATAAACTCTTTCCAGAAGCATTAACAAATGAGAAATAAAATATTCAATAAATAATATTTCTCTATAGAGGATTTGCTAGTGTGCTGTCGAATAGTAAAATCTGAGGGCTATTGAGAAAGTGGGAGAATAACATGATTCCTGAAACAATCAAATGGGTGACTGATTGTGGGCATGAACTCTAGTAGGGTTATTTGCCATGTCCTTTTTCCATTGGTACAGATATCCTTTGATTTACACACTTTTCAAGTTTTATGCCTAATGAGCTTGTATCCAGGTGCAGGACCATTTTTAACCAGGAATATATTTATCACTGTGACATGAAACTATTGGAAGATCATTTTATCCTGAGATTAAAGTTCATAATACTTACTCAGGCCTGTGTGCGGGAGGGCGGGGTTTGCGGGTGATCGGGTTGGACAACGACGGTGCGGGGGCATCGGCTCTCGCTGCAGGGCGGCATCTCGGCGGATCAGCGGCCCCGTCACCTTGAGTCGCGGGTCGGCCTACGGCAGGGAGGGGGAGTGGGCAACGGTCCTGGCGAGGTTAGGCCCCCCCTGAGTTTCTGCCGGACCCCCCTTGACCTGCTGAGTTTCTGCCGGACCCCCCTTGACCTGCTGAGTTTCTCCCGGACCCCCCTTGACCTGCTGAGTTTCTCCCGGACCCCCCTTGACCTGCTGAGTTTCTCCCGGATCCCCCTTTGACCTGCTGAGTTTCTCCCAGACCCCCCTTGACCTGCTGAGTTTCTCCCGGACCCCCCTTGACCTGCTGAGTTTCTCCCGGACCTCACTTGACCTGCTGAGTTTCTCCCGGACCTCACTTGACCTGCTGAGTTTCTCCCGGACCTCCCTTGACCTGCTGAGTTTCTCCCGGATCCCCCTTTGACCTTCTGAGTTTCTCCCGGACCCCTCCCCCTTAACCTGCTGAGTTTCTCTCGTACCCCCCTTTGACCTGCTGAGTTTCTCTCAGATCCCCCTTTTCTTTCCGTGCCAGTGTCCCAGGACCTTTCCAGGGCAGTCTCCGCGCTCAGGACCGCGCTGGGATCCCGGTCAGCGGTAGAGGAGCAGGTGAGCGCGGCTAATCCCGATCCAGCCCACTCCACTCCCGAGATTGGCGGGGGGTTCCACCCTACCTGCCCGACCAGCCTCGCTCTCCACGTGTACTCCGGGCACCCGCCGCTGGACGGTGGGAAGGCGCAGGGCGGCCGGCGCCCCCATTGCCAGGCGGGAAGCCCCAAACTTCCCTCCGGCATCCCAACTCCATCTGCATCTCCAAGAAACGCTGTGCCACTGGGGTTCCGGGCGCTGGGAAGCGGCCTTGGCTTCCCCTGACACCGGCCAGGCCACGCTGCGGTGGTGGGGTGGGCGGGGGGACATGACAGCATGTTTATAAAACCACCCACCACTACTTTTCAAGGACCAGGATTTTTCTCTCTCTCTCTCACCCTGGGACACAGCGGTTACTGTGCATGCGCTATACTGGCGCGGCGGCCAGCGGGCCAGAGTTTGACATGTGTGCCTTAGAGAGATGGAGAATTGAGATTTGATAGAGGGATACAATATCAAGAGAGGTGTGGATGCAAACACTCTTTCCACAGAGGTTTGTTGAGGCAAGAATGAGAGGGCATGCGTTAATGGTAAAATGTAAAATGTTCAAGGGAAAATTACTCAGGATGGTGATAGAGCCAGTGGAGGTGGTAGATGCAGGTTTGATTTTAACATTTAAGTGTAATTTGGATAAATACTTGGGTAGGATGGTGCGACTTGATGGGATAGGCAGAGTTAGATTTGGGAGTGGGCTCTATGACCCAAAGGTCTGGTTTCTGTGCTGTGGTCTTCTGTGGTTCTAATCATCCATTCATCTCTTTGTAATTCAACTGATTTCATTGCTTCAAAACAACTTCTGATGTAAAATATTCCCACACTGTAGGCCTTTTCCCTTGTATTTTCTCTCGAGTAGAGAGCTCTTTGTTCTGGGCTCAGCACTAGCCTTCTGCCCATTTATTCCACTTGGAATCTGCAGAAAACCCTCCACCCTCTCCTCTGCCTCCCAATTTGGAGGCTCTTAGCTGCACTCACCTTATTCCATCTTTCTGCTGCCAAGTTCGCTTACATGAGATCATCCTCCTTGGACCTTTCCCTTTCTACCTCTGCTCAAATCCCTGGCCCCATATTATTTTAATATTAAAATATGCTTTCCTCAAGCATATTTGCTTTTTCCTCAAGTTATCAGTCTTTACTCAAATTACATTGATGACTTGCAACATTTTTTCCTTAAGGTCCGAGAGCTTGTAATTATTTGTGGAATAGGATGAATTATCATCAGTGCTGCTATATTCCTAATTGATGTTTGCCTGTTGTTTGAGATGGATCTCGTTGGCTGGTTTTCCCCAGGAGGCACCAATGACTTCTTGCATATTTGACTGCACATAATACAAATTGTAAATTGTAGAATTTTTTGGCATAGAAGGGGCAAACTGGCACTATGTATTTTTGCTCGTCATGCTTTTGCTCATTGAGGAGTTTGTAAAAACAATGGAAAGTAGTTTTTAGAAAAACTTTAGTATAATGTAAATCAGATGTGGATCCCTCTGCTTGGTCTGTCATTGTTGCTCTTTCAGGTGTTAACCTCTGAATAACTCAGCATCTGCCAGCTGTTTTCAGCTAAACTGATTAATCTGTTTGAAATTATAGAAGTTTTGTTTTAAAACCCCTTTCGCCATTTTCTAAATTGGGTCTTTTGGTTAGTATATATTTGAGGAATGAATTTTGGTGAGGACACTTCAACTAATCATGCTTAATTACTCATGATAAATTGTCAATTTCTGGCGCAGAGCCTGATCTACAGCCATATGCCTTGGCTCATTGGCTATACTCTTTACTCTAAGACTTAAATAGATACAATGCCCTTAGATTAAAACATGAAAGTCTGCAGATGGTTATGTAATTGTAATAAAAACAAATGCTGGAGGAACTCAGCAAGTCTCACAACGTCCATAGGAGGTAAAGATATATAACTGACATTTTGGGCCTGAGCCCTTCCTTAAGAACCTGTGATTTATTTTGGTTAGGGGGAGGGGGTTGCGTTGGAAAGATTCAGCGTCACAAAAAATGCACAGCACTGCTAAATTTATGGAAAATGATATATAATTTTGGATTCCTTAAGCCAATGTGTTCTCAAACTCATGAACTGTTAACTTGGAGTCTTGCTCTTTCTTTATCATTTCCAGAGTTTAATTTTTGCAAAGTTTAGAAAACCTCTGCAAGTATTTTTTTCCCTGGTGATGTTGAGAGTACTTTTGTTAAGGTTCCATGCAGTCAAGTAATGAAGATGTTGGATTTTCTAAAGAAAATGAAAAGTTCTAATTTATGCAAAATGATTTTTTTAATGCATGTTTTGGCTGGTTTATGTAATAGTAAATCTACTCTACACTAGTTAATGACATTGAATTAAATGGCAGAGATAACTGAATAATATTCTTTTTTTTAGATTCATTAAGTAAGCTGCTCTTCCATCTCCCTGTCGATGATGAGTGCCAAATCTACTATCAATAAGGAGATTTTTGCTCCACACGATGAAAGAATGCTTGCAGCTGTCCAGGTCAAACGAAGAACCAAAAAAAAGATTCCATTTTTAGCAACAGGAGGTCAGGGGGAATATTTGACCTACATTTGTCTGTCAGGTAAAGTTGTTCTGCATTCTTCATTGCCATCAAATTAATTAAATGTCATTACTGCTGGAAGAGATCAAGTTAAAATAAAATTAGGTGGGGAAAACTCATTTATCTTCAATTTGGGAGAAAGTGAAAGGTGATGAAAGTGGCTGACGTGATGTATAGGCAGTCTGAAAGACTTTGAGAACCTTCAGGAAGAGGGCTGTTGCAGGTAGACTCCGACACAATGGTGTGCAGTTCCGCGACTCGCCTGGTAAAGTGAAATTATTGTAAGTTGGGATCTACCTGTGCAGGTAGTTTTCTGTCCAGCTTGGTCTCCCGGTGGCTGCAGGGATGCCAGCCTCCCAGCAGCGGTGGGAATATCGGGAGCCCTAGATGGCGCTTGGTATCTAGGGGCGCCGGCATCACTTCACAAGCTATGTTGTGATTTTAAACGCATGCGCAGATTGCCGTTGCTCTCTCTCTCTCTCTCTTCAATCACTCTCTCCCTCCCCAGCGACGACAATCTGTGCACGCATTCCAAATCACCTTCTTTTAAAAAGGTTTTAAAAAAGCACCTTTCCTTTACATCACTACAAGAGGACCACCGAAATGATGATGTTGGTGGTGGGGGGGGGGGAGGGGGAGGGGGAGGGGGGGTGGTTATGGTGGGATGCATTTCCTTCAGAGGCGGAAAAGCAACCACATTGATACAGGTAGACCCCAACTTAGTTTTATTCAAAACCAATTCTGATCATTCTGAGAACTTCGAAATATCATAAGTTGGAGCCTAGCTGTACCCATTAAAAGAAGATTCTTCAGTTGTCAAACTGCTTCATAGAGAGCTGAGTTCCACATTTAATTCACCAAATCTATCCTGTGAACTGCTTCAGATTCATTAACATTTCTGCAGTGTTTTGGTCCATTCCTGCGCACCATCTAGTGATCAACTTGAGACTAAGAAAGATCTATATTAATTATGGCATATTTCATTATGCTGGAAAATGGCTGAAGAAAAGTGAGATGATATATGGTGCTGTAGTTACCAATTTGAGAGTGCAAGCTCAGATTTTGGTATGGAAAATGATGAGATTAAATATGGTCACTTTTGGTCTGTCACAAAGAAAATTCATCAGTGAGACTTGCCTAATATTTCTATTGACAAATGGTTGATTTTGTTTATGTAAGGGAGTCTGTGTACTTGCCCACAAGCTAGATTATGTCCTACTGCAGATTTGGTATTACTGCAGTCTCAGACTAGGCAGTTGGCTTGTAATAACCTCAGATAACAAATGTATATTGTTTACACCCTAATACATAAAATATAAGGTGACAATTGGCATTGTGTCATGATCAATTATTGGCCATTGACAGCGACTTGTATCCTCCAAATGATAACACTGTACCGAGCTGTGGCTAATGCTGGTTATAATTCTAATTCAGAACCATTTTTGCCATTGTTTAATTTAAACCAGGAACTGACTGCAATCAATAGTCAGTAGGCATATACAGTACAATGCTGATTATCTGAAATTGGATTCTCTGAAATCCTCATTTATCCAAAAAATTTAAAAAATTTCAGATAAACAAGGATCTCAGAAACCAATCAGAAATCCTCATTTATCCGAAATTTTTTTGGAGTTAAACTGACCTCACAGGTTTAAAAAAAAAATTCATTTGATATGAAATTTGAACAATGATAGTCCTCGTTTCAGGTAACTCCCTCCCTTCTCTCTTTCCATTTCTTCTTTACCTTCCCCTATTGACTTTTCTCTCCAACTCTACCTCTCAAACTGTGTGCTACTGTCTCCCAGCTGCAAGCTTCCGAAGAATGCCTTGTCCCAGCGTTGTCAAGGAGAGAGACCTCCAGGACAGGAGTGGGGACCTTGGGCTCAGTGGTGTTCCCTTCCTCCTTCCTTTGCACACCGGACTCCGACTCCCAATCCTCCCCTTGGCCTACTTCCCCAAAACTCAAAAATGTAATGCTGACAAATTTGTGCTAAAGTTCATCCTTGTTTAATTCAAAAGCCCATTTGAGAAGTTGTGTATATTCCCAACTTTTAAAAATTCATTTGTGACTGCTGCTTTCCTTTAGCCAAATGTACATATTAGTATTATCCTTTTTAATATCATTTTTTTAAAAAGCTTTGAAAAGCTTCTCATACAGCATCATCTGTAGCAACAGCTTCATCATTTCTCTGTTACTCCCATCAAGAAACTCAGTTGCAATCTTTTCTGAAATTCATTTTAACATCACTAAATTAGCAACCCACATGGGCCTTGCTCATTTTTTCATCCATGGATGAGGAGAAATAAGGACTAAAATGGTGCAATTGTGTGAGGATTGGTGTACAAAGAATGCAGGTGTGCTGTGGTTACAAAACAGTTGTGTTTTCTTATAGCTATTCTAACAGCCTAAGTGGATGTTTTCCGTTTAATTGAATTGTTTCATTTATTTGAAACATGCCATTTGCAAAGTCTAATAAATCACAATATGGTGTTCCATGACTAGTATTAATGTACTTATTTTTGTTATAATCCTCTTTGCTTACTCAATTTAGATGGAAGAATGCAATGATATGCTTAAGTGAATCTTGATTAAATTTGAAATAAATTGTTGGTTTGTGTTTTTTAGACAAAGTAGCTGTGTGAACTCGGTGGTTTTTTTAAGTATAAATACTGCTATTAATTTAATGTAAGCTAAAAAGCTTTCTGGTGTCAACTTAAATTACACTAATGTGCTGTCTTATTGGCTCCTGGTTCAGCATACCCTCTGTGACTTCAACTATTCATTACTTCTGCATAACCAAATAGCCACCAACCCTTCAAATTTTAGTGTCGAATCATTGATTAGCACTTGGCTACTTAGTTTCCCAACCTCTGCAATTTCCTATCACATATCGTTTTTTTTTAAAGATATAACCTGTGCTTCAAGCATAAAAAATCATGTTAATGAAAATTCATTTTCTGCATTTGCACTTGGACTTCTTCCTTGCTTATCTTGGTTCAGTCAGTGAAGAACATGGTGAAAGGTTTCACCAGGACATTACAACCATGGAAAGTGGTATTACGGCAACTGGAATCCATCAGCGCTTGCCGACTATTGTTGGACACTGACATGAGAAGCATCGGATGCTGAGTACAAATGAAAATCAGTGGCAAAGCATCTTTGGGTCAGTTGAATTAATGCAATGTGTCGGTATGATCATGCAATTAAACATGTTAAATTCAATAAAAGTAAATTTAGTGTTTCTCCAACTTCCTAGGTGATGCAGCACACCTGAAATTATCTTTGTGTTCAGCTTGAAGCTATCTATCATAATCCTTTTTTTTTGGGGGGGTGGAATTTTGTTCAGTGTAATTGAATATGTGCATCAGCTTTCATTCCTGGAGCTGTGTTGCATTCAACAATGGTCAGAATCAGGATTTATTGTCATGAACTAGTCATGAAATTCAGTGTTTTGCGGCAGCGTCACAGTGCAAACGTACATATTAGAACCATCTTATGACATTGCTATAAAAAATAAAATAATAATAACAATAAGTGTGCACGAAAAGTGAGGCCGTGTCTTTGGTTCATTGATTATTCAGGAATCTGATGGCAGTGGCGAAGAAGCTGTCCTTGTGCTGCTGAGTGATTGTCTTTAGGCTCCTGTACCTTTTTCCCCGATGATAGCAGAGTGAAGAGTGGTAGGGGTCTTTGAGGATAGAGGCTGCTTTTTTAAGACACTGCCTCATGTAGATATTGTGATGTCACAGGCCGAGTTAAAAACCCTCTGGAGTTTATTCTTATTCTGAGAGTTGGCACCTCCATACCAGGCAATGATGCAACCAGGCAGAATGCACTCCACAGTACACCTGTATAAGTTTATGAGAGTCCTCGGTGACATACCAAACTCCTTCAAAGTATAGCCGCTGGCGAGCCTTCTTTGTGATTGCATCAATATGGAGGCTCCAGGACAGATCCTTGGAGATGTTGACACCCAGGAATTTGAAGTTCTTGACCCTCTCCACTACTGAGCCCTCAGTGAGGACTGGGTTGTGTTCCCTGACTTCCTTCTGAAGTCCACAATCATCTCCTTGGTTTTGCTGATGTTGAGCACAAGGTTGTTGTTGTTACACCATTCAACGAGCTGATCTATCTCCTTCCTGTATGCTTCCTCATTGCCGTTTGTGATTCTGCCGACAACTGTGGTGTCATCAGCAAACTTGTAGATGGTATTGGAATTGTGCTTTTTTAAGACACTGCCTCATGTAGATGTCCTTGATGGAGTGAAATCTTGTACCTGTGATGTTGCAGGCTGAGTTGACAACCCTCTGGAGTTTATTCTCATCCTGAGCATTGGCGCCTCCATACCAAGCCAGAATTCTCTCCACGGTATAATTGTAGATGTTTACGAAAGTCTTCAGTAACAAATTGAATCTCCTCAGATACCTCATAGGTAATCCCTCTGCTCCAACAACTCTCTTGATCCTATTACTTGCAATTCCTTCCTTAAACCTCGATGAATTTCTGAATTCATTTAAGATAAATGTGATGTTACAGTAATGCAGAAGGTCTTTCCTCTCTGGAGGAGTGTTATGGTTCCGGAAGCATGGGGACATTCAAATGCCTGATATCAATAGGGGAAGGGGGTGCTGTTGTTGAACCTAAAGATGTCAGACCAGGTTTCTGTACCTTCTGGATGGAAATAGCAGAATTAGAGATTGGCTACTTTGAGGAAATGCCTCTAATCTCTTGGATCAATGTCTTTGCTCACCTGTACCAATGTCTCACAGGTTAATTATTTTAGTAACATTCTGTTAAGTTCCTCCCAAAATGCATGAATATGTTACTTAGTCAACAATACTGTTAAAATGCAAGTTGTGCTTGAACAATATGGTATATTGGTCTCATTGAGAGGATGAGGTTTAATTTTACAGATATCAAAGATTAGTATAGGGAATGTTTTGCGTGGGGTTGTTAACACCACGACTGAATGTTTACCCAGACATGAGGTGAAAGATAAATTCATTTATGACTTGATTATAAATTGCAAAAGGAAAATCTCTTTCCACCCTTCATTCTTCATTTGAATTTTGTGCTGCTGTTGTGGTTAATTGTTGAATAATTAGCTGATTTCATTAATTATGAAATCACATTATCTGCATAATAACCCAGTTAATTGTATTGTCAGAAGAATTCTTTGAGATAGGACCCTTCATCACATTTATAAGGAAGCACTTGGAGGATGACAAGTAGCAAAGATTTTTATCTGTTCACATTGAGGCCAGAATTTTTAAATTGAATTTTCCAGCAGTTTTGGAAGTCTTAATTTTTACTGAGAGTGAAGATCACTTTTGATATAAGTATAACCTCCAGTCTTGAAAAATAACCAATGTCATCCTTGCACAAATTAACCTCTATTTAAATAGGACAGATAATTCTGTTTCATGAAATGTATAGAATTTCTTCAGATGTCAACTTTATTGTTGGTGAAAGCTTGCATGTGTTTTCTTCTTCTACATCCCCATTAAATTTGCAGCATTTTGTTTATATGGTCTACCCTCCTTCCCCCAAAATTTGACTTCATTACTCTCTAGTAAATTTCATCAGTCATTTCGCAGTCTGATCCTGTTCTCCCAATTTCTTGCTACCCTCTTCTACTGTTTGCAATGTTTCCTTGTTTTGCATATCTCCAAGATATGAATGATTATTAAAAAGGGGAATGATCCTAATACTGATGCCATATACTGAATACCATATAATTCAATTTGAAAATCAATAAATCACCTCCATTCTGTTACTAACCTAATTTTGTACATTTCCTTTTATCCTTGGGCTATAATTTGCCAGCAAGTTTATTATGCTATTCTTGTGAAATTTTTAAGCACCCATTAATTAACCACATGAACGTTATTAATCCTCTTCACTAGTACTTAAAAAGTATGCAACTGTGTTAAACAAACATGATTAGCCTTTGTCAAATTCAAATGCTTGTTGATTTTGTTTTGTATTTTTTGTCTCAATTTCTCTATTCGTGGTATGAGTGTAATTTTCCTGTGGTCCCTGGATTTGTCTTTTAAACAAATGTGGCATTTGAAATTATCCAGATCTCTGGTAACCATCTCATATCTGCTCAATGCAAAATTGCAGAAAATTTAGCTTCTTGAGAGCAGAACAATGACAAGCTATCTGAAGATTCTTGCAGGTTTGATAGCTGTAACTAGAACCTTTGTTCACCTTGAAAACCGAGGAAGCACCCCACATGCACCAGATGACTTCTACTTTGAGAACAGTTAACTTTTGTTTTTTTTTCATTGATTTTTTCAGCAGAAAATTTGTAGGAGAAAACTTGTAAACTGATAATTTATCTATATCCTCTACTCAAAATTTAGTAATCTAAAGGTGAAAGACTGCAGATGCCAACACTCTGAAATAAAAACAGAAAATTCAGGCAATACTTGGCAAGATGTTGACTCTATGCTTATCTCCACAGATGTCATCTCAAACCTGTTGAGCACATCCAACATTTTGTTTTTATTTCCCTTATGGGGTCGTCACAATTTCCCTCTACCTCTTTATTACTCTTTTCAGTACTGATATTTATAAATAGTTATTGCTGCTCATTTGTTATTATCTGCCTTTGTTGCCCTAACTCCTATACTTGATTCTCCATATCCTATCTATTTTAAACTTGATTTTTAAATATTATTAACAATATGAATATCCAAAGTCTGTCATTTGTTTCCTGACAATTTTATAATCTATCTCTTAGACATACTGAGAGCTTTGCTTTGTATGCTGTCCTTGTCCTCTTGTGTGACCGTATCCCCCTGCATTTCAATATTTTTAATGGCTTTAATTGTTCAATTATTATTTTGCCCACCAATGCAACAAAACCTTTCCAGTTACGTGTTATTACACTTGATTAAACCAGGTTATATTTTTGTGATTATATTGAACTTAGAGATATCCTCATGACTTCTCCATGATATTTTGTGCCATCACATCAGTCCAACATTCCCTGTTTTGCTATTTTGACTTTCATTTCAAGGATCAAATAACAGTTTTGTCCATTCATAAAAATTCCTTGATTATCAAAATTGTCCTGTGAAGTGGCTAAGACTATGTCCTCCTCCACCTCCAATTTTGACATTTAGGCTGGCTGTATTTGCAGTCCAAAATTGGATGATTGAAAGGTTCTGTTATTACTGTTCTAGATATTGTAATCTTTGTCATTTGCCATTGTCTCCTCTGCCCATTTTCCATTATCTGGTGATTTATTATGGAACGACTAGCTCTTTTCCATAATTCTGATCGATCAGACATAATGATTTGTAAAGTCCACCAAAATTGTGGAGCAGGATCACTCATAGCAACAGTGTCTGGGAAGAAAGTGCCAACTGGCAAGTGGGCTGCTGGAGATGGGCCCTCTAAGCAAGTGGTTGCTCTCTAAACCTGCCTCCTCGCTCTGTTATCTACCAAAAGGTTATGATGATACCATTTCAGTTTCAGGCCTTGCTTTATTGGTGGACTCCACAGGAATATCAAAGGCAGAGCAGGTTTAGCTTGCACTGGATCAGACAGCCATTGTATGGTGAACATCTTGAGGTGAATGCAATTCCTTGTGTGACTAGGAATTATGAAATCATGTGTTAACAGTTCAAGAATTGTCAGCTGTTTGACACCACTACTTTGTAATTGATAGCATCTGTAGGCAAGTGTGAAATAATTCACTACATCTTGCTTTGCAAGCACAGCTATGCCTACATTTTGTTTGGTATGTGGAGCAGTCTCTGTTTCAATCTTACTTGGGTACAACTCCCCAATTTTACCTCTGCTACATTGTCGACTGTATTGGTGCTACCTCCTGTCAAGCACAATGTGGTAATTTTATAAACTTCACTGCCAACTTCCAAATAACCCTTAAATTGACAAGGATTGCTTTGGACACCTTCCTCCCCTATCTGGTCCTTCTCAGGATACAAGGTATCTATGGGCATCTATCACAGCAACTTGGCTCTCTTCTCATCCTGTCCCTCAAAGACACCGTCCTTTCTCCAAATTCCTCTGCCTTTATCACATATGTTCCCTGGCTGAGGCCTTCTTCTCCAGGACATTTGAATTCTCATTTTCTTTAATGAACATGGATTTTTCCCAACAATCATTGATGTTGCTAGTACCTGTACCTTCTCTATTTCCATTACTTCTGCTCCCACTCCTTCACATCCCAGGTGGAGTCCCCTTGGTCCTCACTTCACATTTAACACATTGTCATCCCACACTTTCACGATCCCACTGTTAGCCACATCTTCCTCTTTTCACCCCATCCACATTTTGCAGGGAATAATCTTTTGGAGACATCCATGTCTATTCTTCCCTCTGCAGAAAGTGCAAAATGGCCCTACATTTCCTCCCTCCATCTAAGGACATTAACAGACTTTCCAGGTGAAACAGAATTTGGATGTACATCACCCAATCTACTGCAATCAGTGTGGCATCTACATCGGTGAGACCAAACCTCTATATCAGCGAATACAAACCCTGATTGAGTGACTGCTTCACTGAATACCTGTGTTTTGGCTGTTGGTTAAATCTTGAACCACCAGTAGCCAACCATTTCAATTCCCTTCACCATTCCTCAGCATCATCCCTTACTAAAGTGAGGACAAATGTAAGCTTGAGGAACAATACATCATATTTCCCCTGGACAGCCTTGAATCCAAGGGCAAAAAACATTTTTTTTCAAAATTTAGGTAACTACCACCTCTACCTGGTTCCATTGTCTCCACTTCTTTATCGACTTGCATTCTTTTTTCCAACCTTCTGTCCTCCCCAATGTGATCTCTACCTGTCTCTCTATTCTGTTCAATACCCTATAACCTCTTACCCCCCCCCCCCACTTTCTTTGCTCCCCTTTTCCCCCACCTTGAGATACTTGATATACTTTGATCAGTTCAGAATTGTCATGAATGCCAAAATTTGTTTTGCAACAGCTTAACAGTGCAAATATTTCTTGAAGTAACATTAAAAAAAAACAGTGCAGAGTAAGTGAGGTCGCATCTGAGGTTTATTGGCCATTCAAAAATCTGATGGGAGGGAGGAAGAAGCTAAGTGGTGTGTGGCTGGGTCTTTAAATGGCCTGAGAGTCAGCTACTCGCAAGCCCTGCGGTCTTTAAACAGCCTGTGGGTATATTAATATCACCCCTTGATATTGCCCTTCATGTTCAAGTTCATCTGATTGTACATATAGAACCCAACAAAACTGCACACAATACATAATGTTCACTTAAATAATCAATAAAAATATATAAATATGTGGGATGATTTACACAGTGTAGGATACTGTTGATTAGTATCACAGCCTGCAGGAAGAAGCTATTCCCCATCTTGGCAGTCCTGATTTTAATGCTTCTTGATCATAGTGGGGTTTAAGATAATGTGCACTAGATGGAAAGAGAGTTTTATAATTACTTGAGTCCTATTTGATCAATGCTCTCAATAAATGTCATCTCTAGAGGAAAGGGAGACTTCAGTGATCCTCTCATCTGTTTTAATGATCCTCTGTACAGACTTCAATTCTGACACTGTAAAGCTACCATATCACACAATGACGCAGTCTTGCCCTCCTCGGCCTCCTGAGGAAATATCTGCGTTGCTATTGCCTTGACTAATGAGGTGGTGTTGCGAGTCCAGGGTAAGTGTCCATTCTTTCCACAATGGAACTGTTAATGTGCAGTGAAGAATGGTCGACCTTCATCCTTCTGAAGTCCACAATCATCTTTGTTTTGTCTATGTCGAGTCTCACGTGGTTGTTCTTACACCATTTTATGAGCCTTTCAACCTCTTTTCTGTAATGTAACTCAGCATTATTTCTGATGAGGCCAACTTCTGTTGCATCATCCACAAATTTGATGATTCCTTTGGAATTGAATCTGGCAGCAATGTGAGTGAGCAGTGTGAACAGTAGTAGGCTGAGCATTCAGCCCTGAGGTGTTCAGCGTGATGGGGCTTGAGGTTCTGCTGCTAAGCCGGACAAACTGTGGTCTTTTTGTCAAGAAATTCAGAATCCATTTGTAGAGAGGGTATTGAGTCTCAGTGAGGGCAGCTTATCCACCAGCTTCTGAGGTATGATTTTGTATGAGGCATCAATCACTCAGGTCAGAAATGAGTGGAAGGTCGATGCTATTGCATCATTTGTGGACAACAAATAACCTGGAATGGGTCCCACGTTGCTGAAAGGTGTGCTGTGATGCGTTTCATCACCAGCTGCTCAAAGCTGAGGAGAATCCAAATTGAAATGTGTGTGGTAGAACAGGGTATTGCAGACACGTTCCCCACTGAGCTGGGCAGGCTGGCCCACCTGCAGAACCGGTAGCCTCTCCCCCTAAGACCCCTAATAAAGGCTGAGACCCCTAGTCTCCTCCCCATACCTGCCCTTTGAGCCTTGGATCTTTAGATCAATAAAGCCTTTGGCCCTTACTTCATATCTGTGAGTGGTCATTGATCACGCTACAATGTAAACTAACTATTTCTCTCCCCGGATGCTCTTTGACAGACTGAATTTCTCCAGCTTTCCCTTCATATACTCAGGATTTCAGTTTTTGTGTTTCTCTACAGTGATTTTCTTTTTGCTGTGATCAGATCAATAGCTACTGTAGAGAGCAGGAAAATGCTTTAGGTTTTTCAATTACATCTTCCTTCTCTGGTGTTCAAAGAGTTTTTATTACCACATTCTCTTCCTTTGTTCCCCTTGAGTTTCCTTCTTTAATTGTAGATTGAAGTTTGCAAAGCAGACATAGATTTACCCAGGAATTTCTATTGTTACTAGGTGAGTTTGAGTTAGTTGCTTGAATCGTGGAGTGCTGGGGTCTGCATGAAATGATGCTTCAGCAGAATATTCCCCAGGGGAAAAAAGCAATAGTCAAACTGCATATATGCGGAGGGAATGAAAGTGAAGTGGATTGAGTAGGGCCACACAGCAAAAATAGGCATGAAATTTGCGAGGTAAAATCTTGTTTGTGTCCACAGTAAAAAGTCATTGCTTATGGGCTAAATTCAAGATTTTTCCTCTCTTTGTAAGATCATTTCCGCCCCCCCCCCACCCCACCCACCAGTGGCTGCTTTTGTTTTTGTCCACAATTGCCAGTGGAGATTTAAATAACACTAAAGAACAGATACTGTGAAATTCTAAACCTTAAGAATAAAAATATTAATGATATTTAGATTGCTTGAAATGTGGAATTAAAATACCATATATTTATGTGGTCTTTATTAATGATGAATAAAATTGGTTTTACATTTACACTGGAGTTACTGTGGTTCGGGGTCGCTGATTCTTAAGCCAACTTCACCGTAAGATATTACTGAACATTTTTTCTCATTGTCCTCAGTATTTCATGGATTGTAAGATGCTTTGGAATGTCACACGACAATGAAAGACAATATAAATGCCAACTAGAGCTTGGAGTATGGCTCCATTGGCTTGGATGAGGGACAAATTATGATTTCTCACTTAATTGCTTCATCTAGCCTTCTATTAAAAATTGTAATTGAACATTTCAGATTTTTGAAGTGATTAGCACTCCCCACTTACTGGAAGATGAGGCATTTATCCATAATTTGAGTATTGAATACCTTTTCCAGTTCTATTTACTTTTTTATCATTTAAGTTTGTTTATTATCATTTGAGTTTACATGTTCAACCAGACGAAACAACATTTCTCCAGACCATTGTGCACAGACACACACACATAAAATACTGTTTATTATAATCACATGCATAAAAACTGATTATCCACAGTGAAAGAAAAAAGTTTATTCTGGTATAGAGGTGTTTTCAATGAAGTCTTGCCTTTTCCACCAATCTGATAATTAATTTTATTCCATAATTCAATGAAATGCTTTAAAATTGGTGGGTCTATTCCAGTTAGTAATTTTGAGTTCCATTTATAAATAAATTCCATCATAGATTTTTCACCAATTTTGTCCAATTCTATTTTAACCCAAGCAGTAGATTTCATCACATCAAAACATTGCATTAATAAATTTTAATTGTGCCACCTTAT
Organism: Narcine bancroftii; assembly: GCF_036971445.1. NCBI lineage: Eukaryota > Metazoa > Chordata > Chondrichthyes > Torpediniformes > Narcinidae > Narcine > Narcine bancroftii. Next base: position 52,236,834 of record NC_091470.1, on the reverse strand, counting down.
AGTAATTCTGAAAGTGGGGAAATTGTAAACCTCCCAATTCAAATTTCCATGTCAATTTTTCCAGAGATACCTTATTCATCTTCCTTTTCCACAAAAATTTATGTATGACTAAATTTAAATCCTTAAATTTTTTTGGCAGTACTGAAGAACTCTCAAAGCAAATAAATAACCAAAAAAAAAGATTTTAACCACATTCAAACATGTTACAGATTGTGGAGTTTTTTTGGAATGAAGATTTAAGCAGAAGCTGAAATGTAACTTAATATGGTAAAATATTAAAAAATCTTCCCCTAGGATCTTTAGCCACATTAAATTGCTTTAGTTAAACCAGAAAGTCTGCATACTCTGTGATTGCTGCCAAACTGCTGGAGAAACTTTCTTTACAGCAAAGATAGTTAACCAAAATTTCTAGCCTGAGCCCTTTATCAAGATGTGAGCAAAAAGCTCAAATTGTTGGGTCCAGAGAGCTTGTACCTTTTGGTTTCTGTTGGTTGCCACAACACTGAACAGGGAACAGTAGAGCAGGCTCTTTAGCTGACGATATCTGTGCTGAACATGATCCCTACTTTAAAATTCTGCTGCTTACACATGAGACACATCCCCTGATTCTTTGCATATTCTTATGTCTACCCTGATACCTCTTGAAAGGCTACTATTTTGTATACTAAACTTCAATCACTACCCTGGGCAATCAGTTTCAGGCACCTGAGTATTGAAACTCTTGAGTATTGAAAAATTTGTCCTGTACATTTCATTCCCCATCCTCACTTTAAATATGTATCCTTTAGTAGTTGACCATCCACCTATGTATGCTGCTCATAAGTTTATAATTCTTTCAGATTACATGCTGGAAACTATTATATTCTTTCCAAAGCTTCTGCATTCCCCCTGTAATGAGTGCTGTGGACCTGGAGCCCCAGATTCCTTTGCACTTCAGTGCCTTTGAAGAGTCCTGCCATTAATTGTATACTTCCCTCTTGTATTTGACCTAAAATTCAACACCTCACATTTGCTTGGGATTAGATTCCATTTGCATTTCTAGTTTGTTTATTGTCACATGTACCAAGATATCATGGTAGAGCTTGTTTTGTGAGCAGTCCAGCTAGACAGAGTACAGAAGTGCAAACTTACAGAGAGAAACCAGTGGGACCGAGCAAAACCAACATAATTTTATTATTCTGAAGTTTATTCAGGAATCTAATAATAACCCTAATTCACTGTCCTTTAAAATTGGTGATGTGTGATCTTGAACTTGTGAATCTTTTACCTAACGGGGTGGGAGGAGGCGAAGATTGTGTGTGGGTGGGATGGATGAATCTTTGAATATGTTGGTTACTTTTTCTGGGAAATGGGAGTTATAAAGTTGTAAAGTCATTGATCAAGAAAGGCAGCACAAGTGAAAAGTAAATACCGGTAATCACTTTTCTGGTCAAAGGTCCTTTGTCAGAAGTGAAAGTGCTGCCCTGCTTTTCCTTTCGAATCTCCCCTCTTGCTTTTAAACATTGAGCACTTTGGAGGTCAGGCATTGTTTTTATATTGTGTTTGTTCAGCACTTATTAAACCTTTTGAATCCTAACTGAAAGCTCACAAAAGAGCAGCATAAACCTAATTTGTATGTGCTCAGTATAGCAAGATTGTGAATGATCAGAAGATTTTAAATCAATTCAAGCTCCCAAGCAGCAGCAAAATTGGCTTATACCAGCACTTAAAATAAGTGAAGGAAATTGTACAGGTTGAGCCTCATTGGATATCTATTTTCTGCATCTAATCAGACATGACTTGCTAATTCTCCTTTTGAAAAATTATAGTTGTCCTTTTATTATTCTGGAAATGTTCCTGCTACTCTCCCTGCCCCCACCTCCCTGTGCTCCAAGGGCCATTGTTTTTATTTTTCCATTAGTTCCTGTATTAATTTTGACTTCATTAGTGTTGATTATGCTCAGATGCACTTCATTTGTATAAAGCACAGACTGATATTTTACTGTTCATTACTTTCTCATGTGCCACACAAATGGCTAACTTTGAACTTCAGAACAGGTCAGATCAGCTTGTTGGTGAACTAATTGAAATCGATGAAACTGTGAATATGTAAAAAGCAGACAGGGTTATGAATAGCAAAAGCAATGAGAAACCTGTATTTGGCTCTTTGCACCTGATGCATCATTCATGACTGCTTCTACCTTGGACAGCAGATGAAGAAATTAATGAGACTTTAGCAATTTGTAAATTTTCAGATCCCATGTAACATCATTACTGAGGAGAGTTGCTAAAGAGTAATCAGAATGTTATTGATTTTCTTTCTTCTTTCATGCATACTTTAATCATCAAGGAAAGATTAACTTAGTACTTGTGAAATTTGGACTAATTGAACAGTCATTTTGATGTAGAATTGGTAAAACCTGTCCAGTGAAGCAGTGACAAATGACAGTGAAGTTTATATTTTAGTGGAATGCATTTTTTACAAATATTTATTTTGCAATTGTTTATCAACAGAAAATATTTTAATCTCCAATGTACCTTATGCAGTCTGCTTCCTAGATCCATGTAATTAGCTTAGTTTTAGGCTAATCTATCACTTTTAAACCGACAAAGATTCCAACTCATTGATCTCAATGTTCTGCTTAAAAATGGCATATTTTTAAACACTTAGTATCACAGCGGTATTAACAAAATCAACACATTCTTTCCCTCTAATTCCACTGCACTGATTCTACCTTCTGACCTGTTTCAAGATTATTCCTCTTTATGCTCTTTATCATCCATTATTAGTGATGAAATATTCTGACACCCAGCTTTTCTATTTTATATCCTTTCTAAATGCAATGTACCCTGAAATTTCCAGTTATGGACAATGATTATTTAATGGTTATTATATGAAACCTATTTATCTTAATTTGTTAATGATCTTGTCTGCTTTATTGAGAACACATTGTACATTGAGATAGATCATTTTATTTACATGCTCCCATTTTTCAGTCCACTTTCATTTGTGTGGGACTGTCAATTCAAAAGAAATGATTCAACAAACCCTGTAGTCTTTGGAATGTCTGAACTGACAGCCAGTTGTAGATAGCATGTTCCTAAATTGGATACATCTTGCAGAGAGAGAAAAACCCAGGAGGAGAGACCATGTGACCTACAGATTCAAGACTGGGTTCACAGCTTTGCTCAGGGGCTCTTTTAAGGTGACAGCACAGGAGCAAGCAGCTCTTCGAAGAAATACTGTGCTGGGTTGGCCTTGTGGTTATACACAGTCTCTCTCATTTTCTCCTATCTGTTATAGAGGAATGAGAATACCACTCTGTGACAAAAAGCATGAAGGTCACTTTTGTTTGGCTGACCCATGGAAAGGATTCTGAAAGCTGAAGAAATATTGTGCTTGGATAGAGACCAGAATGAGGGTCACTTGAGTTTGGCTGACCCATGAAAAGGGTTCTGGAAGCTTTTGTTTCGTGTCCCCTACGCCAGAGGGGAGTTTTGGTTTGCACTCATCTAAAAAGGACATTTCGCTGGAAGCAACTTATCAAAGGTTTTGTAAGTTATAAGCATTCTGTCACCCCTGTTCTCTTTCACCCACTTCATGAACTGCTAATTCCATCGAAGGCCTGCGTGGTGTCACGTCCATCGAAGGCCTGCGTGGTGTCACATCCATCGAAGGCCTGCGTGGTGTCACGTCCATCGAAGGCCTGCGTGGTGTCACATCCATCGAAGGCCTGCATGGTGTCGCGTCCATCGAAGGCCTGCGTGGTGTCGCGTCCATCGAAGGCCTGCGTGATGTCGCGTCTTTCTAAGACCTTTGATGAAATTAGTAGTTCATGAAGAGGGTGAAAGAGAATGGTCATCACAGAACAGTCTAACTTAAAATGCATGGAAGGAAATTATAATGGACATTTATAAAATAATAAATTGGAACAATTTGATTCATACTCGGAAAAAACTATAATACTTACTTGGCCTGACCTTATTCTTACAAATCAATGATAATGTTGTTTCAAAAAAAAAAATTCCTACTTGTATATAGTTTTCTTTTTCTTGCTCAGTCTTTTCTCTCCAAGTGTACACCTAAGATAAATATTATGTGTGGCAATTACACACATACACACACACACACACACACACACACACACACACACACACACACACACACACACACACACACACACACACACACACACACATTTAATACATATATTATACATAAACGTATATGTCTGTGTGTTGTTACAAGCCCAGAGGATCCCAAAACCCAGCAGCAAAAGATATTCACCAAGACAAATGGTTACTTAAACAAAAGTTGCTTTAATTATCTTTAAACATGAAAACAGAATCACTCTTTAACTTATCACTATTGACTTAACTAACCTAACTTAACCCCCCCCCCTTCTAATTCTAAGCGCACGTGTATGTAATGTGTGTGCAAGTTCAGAAAAGTTCTTTGATTCACAGTCCAATCTCACTTCTCATTCCTCCAAGTTTACTGGTTGCAGGCAATTCTTATACTGTGCACAGAATTTAACATTTATGAAATTCACCAGGCTTTGGTGCTTGAAAGGTAAACGCTCAGGAAGGTTCTTGTCAGTTATCAGCAAGGGATTCATTTTACGTTCACACCCACAACTGATTCCTTTTTTAATCGGCCAATTCAGTGTCTTGCTGATGAAACTTGCCCCATCAGATGATAACCTTTCTTTCAGGTCACCACAGAGTGCCTTTTTGTTTATCTTATTCCAAGTGAAACATTAGACAGACGGCCCTCTCCTTTTGCATGAACCACAAGGGCTTAGACCAGGCTAAACTAAGCACTCACAATCCATCTTCCAAATGGGGTTTTTCACAAGCTTACCAGCTTGTCCTGTTCCAGTTGCTACTGCAAACTGTAGAACTGATCTTTCTTTCTCTCTCTCTCTCAGAGAAAGCCTGTTTGATTCTCTCTGCTTGCAAAACCACATGACCCTCTTAGAACAGCAAGTTCCCCTCCAGGCAATCTGCGGCTCCGATAAGCTCTTTCATCTATTGCCTTTTTGTAAACAACAATCCATTCATGAAGTCTCTTGGGCACTCTCCAAAACTTTTGCAAAGACTGTTGGCCCCGACATGTCTAGCATTAGCAAAGCTCCAGTATTTTAAATAAGATCTGTTTTTAAAGTATTTGTATGTGACCTACATTAACAACCCTCCCCCAATTTTTCTCCCAAAAACATATCTATGTTCTGTCACAGTGTGTGTGTATTATATTGTGTGCATGCACAATTACGCACAGCTGAGAGGGATGTTCTCCACATTGGACATTTGGAAATCTCCACCCTAAAAAGGGATCAAGGGCCATGGTGAGATAGATAGCAGTAATGGGACTCTAAAGTAGGAGAGTTTAAAAACTAGAGGACATGGGTTAAGGGTGAAAGGGGAAAAGTTTGAAGGGAACATTAAGGGTAACCACACAAAGGATGGTGGGAATGTAGAACAAGCTATCAGCTGAATTGGTAAAGGCAGGCTCAATTTTGACATTTAAGAGAAATTTAGACAAGTACGTGGATGGGAGGGGTTCAGAGGGATTTGGACAATTTGCAGGTCGATGGAACGAGGAAGAATAATAGTTTGCCAGAGGCAAATAGGGTCAAAGGTCCTGTTTCTGTGTTGCATTCTATGAATGATCAGCCATGATCGAATTGAATGGTGGATCAGCCTGAAAGGACTGAATGACCTTCTCCACCGATTTATTTTCATTATTCATTTGTGTTACCACTTTGTACATGTGTTAATTTTAATGGTAAATAGGTCACATAGAATAAAATAATTCCAAATTAGTTGATCATACCATGTTGTGATGGGGGAGGCGGTCAAGATGGTCAATACCATTGAGACCAGAAATAAGAAACAGATGAACATTCGTAATCTTGCAGAAAGAACAAGTAATTGTCAAATAAAATTTGGCACATATAAATGCAAGGTAATATGTTTTGTTAGGAAGAAGAGACAACTGATTATTTGGTGTGGGTCAAGATATGAAAGAAAAATGAAGAAGGATCAGAGAACAAGTAGACTTTTCAGTGAAGCTGTACTGCATGTCAAGAAGGGTACAAAAATGCAAGAATCACATTTTATTTCTAAAGAGAAGGATTTGGGAATTTTCACTAAAATCACTAATGAACCTGAATTAGACCACCATTGTATTGGACTAACCTTGCCATATTAAGTGTATAGAGGTAACTGGAAAGGGTGAAGTGAGATTTTACAAGGATGATACCTGAAATGCAAGGATTCACATCAGGAAGAGATGAACGCAGGAATATTTTAAGGAAAGATAGCTAAAGCGTGGCTATATGTTTATTTTTCAGAATAGGTTTTGAAAGTGTGGATTCAAAGAGAATGTTTACAGTACATTGGCTCCATACATGCTCTTTCTTACCAATACCCGATGATAGTCACCTAGAGTTTCACTATTGAATTCTGTTAAAATGACCTGGCCCAAATAATTGTGAGAATGTGGAAGCAAATAGGTTAGATATATTTACAGAGAAGCACTAAATCGTATGAGAGAGGAGAGAATGGAGGCTTGCCCTGAAAGATCTACGCGAGTGAAGACACGATCAGATTTGAGTAGATCATCCTAAAGTGCGGCATTGCTCATTACTATAATCATTGCAGTTTGTGTACTTCTAAAAAGACTTGCTTTAAACTGCACTGTAAAATTCTGAATTGGTATCTTATGGTGCCTCCTCCAACTGATTGCTCCCAATCTTACTGACAAAATGTAGATCTTGGTTTGTGTAACTTCTGGCAAATTAAGTTCTTTCATTTCTGTTGTGTCCATGAATGCTGACTCTGTTCTTCATGCAACAAGGAACATTTGAATCTTGCTTTCAGACCAGTGGTTGGGCCCACCTTGAAAAGAGCAACTCTGGTACAATTTGGGAAGGCTGTAAGGATGTGAGTACTGTACGTAGAAAGATTGATCTTTGCAATGGCAAATGAAGAAATCTTTGTTTAGGTTGTGGTAGCACTTTCAGTATATATATTCTTAGCTATTATAAGTTACTTTGATCATAGAAACTTAAGGAACAGCCATTGAGGTATGCTACCATCATAGGATTGAATTACTCTCTGTGGACTGATTAAGATTTTTAGGAACTGAACAAATTTTGAACCTATTCAGTTCCTTGGAGAATGAAAGGTGAATACACGCAAAGGTTCATTACTAATTAGATTGCTTTGGCTGATTGCATTTTTATATACTTGTTTACTTCCAGGCGTCTTGTTATTAATCGTCTTGGAGAACTCTATGCTAGATTGATCTATTCTCCTTATGATAACACTCAAGCTACCTCGCATTTTGGCTACTAATCAATTTGTGAAATAACCCACAGAAGTTGCATTAATTATTCATCTTAGGAATCTCGTGTCAGGGATGTGATCCTGTTTTTGGTTGGAATAAGCAAGTTTATTGGCAGCTGACAATGGTTGGATGTAGTGGCGGGGAGGGTTGAATAAAAGAAAATCATAGAGCCCTTATGGCATTTATCATTTGTTTGTTCAGAATGGTGGTTCTGTTAATTTTTAACTATATCCTACTGTCCGTTATTTTAATGTCTGAAATAATGGTTTGTACAAGGAGTGTGTTCTCCAAAACAAGTATTTTTGGTGTGATTAGTGGATTTTACTTCCCCAACCAACCAATTTTCCCTTGCAACCGCTGCAATCGTGTCTGCCTGTCCCGCATCGGACTGGTCAGCCACAAACGAGCCTGCAGCTGACGTGGACTTTTTACCCCCTCCATAAATCTTCGTCCGCGAAGCCAAGCCAAAGAAGATCATTACTGACTTAACACTTTATGAAGAATTGCTTCTTCAAGAACAGTGAATTGCCTTTAGTCTCCATACTTGATATGCGAATTTCATTATCTGCAAATTTCTTCTCTCCCATTCCATTTCTGGGCTGGTGCAGCACTTGCATTTTGTTTGGTATCTGAGTTTAGTGTTCCCTGAAATTCAGAGATAATTTTGAGAATGTACTGGAGGCTGCTACAGGATTAATGCACTGAAATATAATTGTAGAATATATTTGAATTTTGCCAACATACATATTTATGCTGCAGATCCATAATGAACAAGATTGTACATATAGTTTGGAATATAAATTTCCCAGTTCTGAATTACAATGTTGTCCTACATTATGTGATCTTATTTATTCATACATTAATTTGAAATAATGCTGTTGATTCAGGCTTGAATTTTAAAACCTCTGCAATATCATTACATATTCAGAGACCTCAAGATTGGTGAGTTGTACAATGGTGAGATTAGAGTCCCCACCCCACTCTCCTTTGATCTACAAAGACTGGAATCTGAAAAAATAATTTACATTTAAGGCTTCGAATTGACTCTACTGCTGGACTGTAGATCACGTTGCCCGGTGATCGGATTTGACGGGAGTGATGCACGAGGGGTTTGTAGTTGGAGAGGTTCTTGATGCGTTTAATTTTTAAAAAAAGTCATCCTACTAAATTGGGCAGATATTTGGTACTCCAAACACCATCAAGTCATCAAAGTTTGTGGAAAGAGGTTATTTCAGAAATGGATGGTTCTGGCTATGTTGATTTATTGCCACAAGATAAGTTTGGCAGAATTGATGTATATGTTTACTTTATCAGTGAGCAGAGTTGAATACTTTATTCTGCTGATAGAATAGAATATTCAGCAGACTTCTAATCCTGTCTGTGGGTAAAAAATGTTGCAATGCACTACAATACTTTTTCCTTCTGTCTGTTGCAAGATGAAAAACAATGCTGGAGAAACTCAGCAGGTTAAACAGTGTACCTTGTATCAGATACCTTGATGAAGGGCTTAACCCTGAAACGTTGATTATGTATCTTTATCTTTAAGATAAATGTACACCGTTTGACCTGCTGAGTTTCTCCAGCATTGTTTTTACTTTAACCACGGTGTTTGAAGACTTTCATGTTTTACATATGTTGCAATCAGTTGTCAAAAATGAATAAATCTAATTGAATCCAGGCATCAACACAATAATCAAATTGTAATGAAGCACAGTTTCAGATATTTGCATGGTCACAAAGTTGTATGAAACAGGCCCGTCAACCCACCATGTCTCAGCTCATCATCATGCCTCTCTACACCAGCCATTCTCAGCCTTTTCCTTTGGCTATGGCCCCCTTTGGACTCTGTTCAAAGTTTATGGGGCTCCCTTCCCTATGAAGCAGTCACGTTTAGTTAGTTTCTTCCATACTTCCAACAACTACATAAAAAAACGTTGTGATTTCAGTCCGTATCTCCTCCTCCTCCCCTTAAATGAGCTGTGCCCCATCCCCCATTGAGAATGGCTGCTCTGCACTGATCCCACCTTCCTGCATCAACTCCATATCCTTCTTTGTCCTGTTCGTTCAAGTACCTGCCCATAAATTCTGCACAATTTCACTGTTCCTGCCTCCACCACCACCTCTGGCAGCTCATTCCAGATGCCAGCTACCCTTTGGATGAAAACTTTACACCTCAGATCTCTTTCACTTGACCCAGAATGAGGGGACATTGGTTTAATGATTTTCATTTTGCATGTGCCCAAGACTTCAAATTTAATGACGGTTTTGAAGAAATCTTTGAGGCTGATCATTTCAAATGCTGAAGTGATTTCTGGGATGTGTTTTGTTCACTGGTGATACTTCTGCTGCAGGATGAGTTGAAAATAAGTCACTGGATCTGCTTTCTAATCTCTTGTGTCAGGGTTAGGTAAAAAAGTATTTTTCCTACCAGCAGACTCACAGTGCCCTCCATAATGTTTGGGACAAAGACACTCTTTTTCCTTTATTTCCCCGTGCTCCACAATTTTAAATTTGAAATATATCTGGAATGTGCACTTCAATCACAAGTGAATTGTTTGATTACACATTTAAAACTGTGGAGCACAGGGGGAAATAAAGGAAAAAAGGTGTCTTTGTCCCAAAAATTATGGAGGGCATTATAGCTCCAAGGAATAGAAACAGGATAAGCAAACCAATGCATATCCAGGCCAACGTTCCCAGCATTTTAGTTGCCCTCTATAGATGCCAGTGAGAAGTTCACATTATTCTTGTATCCAACACCAGACTGCTGAAATGGTCATTCTGCTGAGTTTGCAACGCAAGTTATTGCCAAAAGGACACAGGAATCAAAACTTTCCTGGAACATTGCAACAACTGACTAATTCATGAAATCCCTGGAACATGACTGCTCAGAACAAATGGGGCATCTTGGATGCCAGAGAGTAGTGATAGAAGCAATTGTTGGTATTCAAATGATGCAAAATACTTGTGTGCACATATGGTAAAGATTCAGAGTCTTCGTCATTGAAGGTTTAGAGTACAAGGGTTTTGGAATTTTGTTGGACTGGATGTGAGTTCAGCTAAAATATTGTATGTGGTGTTGATCTAAGTAGCAAAGAAGGATATACTTGTCATGCAGGATATGCAGCATATTTATGGTAAATTGGTTTCAAGAGAATGAAGAGAGATTAATTAAGAATTGAGCTAGCTCTGTGCATCTTAGAATAATAAGTGGTGATCTTACAGTTGTAGAATTATATGCCACTGAAATGGGCCTTTTAGCACAACTTGTCTCTATGAAAGTGATTCCTCTCTTTGCTAATTCCATTTCCCCACAAATGCCCTTAACCTTCAACTCATTTTCTGTCCAAGTATCTGTCCAAATGTCTTTCAAACACTCAACTATTTTGGTGTTCCCCACTTCCTCCTGTTCCACATGCAAATCCCCATTGTCTTTGAGTTGAGCTACTCATTCTCTGGCTACCTTGCTTCAGAAACTACTTGAGCCTTGGCCAAAGATTTTAGTAACTTTGTTAGGCACAAGTGAGGTACTGGATGACAGCAGAGTGGCTGATGTTGTGCCTTTATTTAAGAAGGGCTGCAAGGACAAGCCAAGGAACTGCAGGCCAGTAAGCCAAACATGAATGGTGGGAACATTCTGGAGGGGATTCCAATAAACTTGCTGCATTTGTAAAGGTAAGGGTTGTTTAGGAATAGTCATCAGGAAATTTGACTGTGGGAAACACTTAAATTTAACTGAATTTATTGAAAAAGTGAACAAGAGGATGACAAGGCAAGGGTAGTTAGGATTGAATTTAATTTGTTTAATTTCTGTGGTGTAAGATATAATTGATGCAAAAAATTATATTGTACAAACCTATATCTTGCATTGATCATATTAGTCACACTCTCCTGACTAGATTTGTTCGTGAATTCTTACATTTAAATCTGATTCCCATCTCTGCCGGGATATATGAGACCCCTGTTTGGGGGTTCCCATTTGAAGTAAGAGATACATTGGTGAAGTAAATTTCTTTGCATTTCCCTTTCAAATCAGCATTTCTAAGTCTCTACAATTTGGTAAAAACATTTTTGGGCCTACTTAGATATGCTCTTATTTGAAAATAGCAGAAAATTGTGTTATTAGGAATTCCATATTTATTTTTTAATTGCTCAAATGACATCATTTGTACCTGCTCATAACAATCTTCAATATACCTGATCCCTTTACAGGACCAGATTTCAAAAATTTGGTTATCCATTATACATGGTATAAGCCTGCTATGAGTTAGAGGAGTTTTAGGTGATAAGATCATCCCCCCCCAGCCCCTTGTTCCAATATCTCTATTTATTTTTCGTACCAAATATTTATGAAATATTTTAACAAAGGGGTTTCTATCTCTCTCATCAATTATTAATTTCACATCCATTTATACATAAAATCCTCTGCCATTCTCTCCCCTATTTTATCCAATTCTGTTTTCATCCATGCAGTTTTATCATCTTCTTCAAAAAAAAAAGTAGGAAATCTCATCTGTGCTGCTCAATAGTAATTTTTAAAATTAGGGAGTCATAAATCAATTCATATTTCCACATTAAATTTTCTGTATAGACCCTCAACATCTTACCCTCCAAAGAAATTTTCTGACATTTATTTAACACTTGAAAGAACCTGTGCTAGTGGTATGGGCAGAGATTGAAAGAGGTATTATATACTTGGAAATATGTTCATTTTAATACAATTGACTTTTTCCACTAGTGTTGTAGGTAAGGCGGTCCATCTAATGAAATCTTTTTAAGTAAAGGTAAATAATTCAGTTTGTACAAATTTTTAAAATTGTTATCTGTATGTATCCCTAAGTATTTTATCCCATTTGCCGGCCATTTAAATAGTGTGTCTCTGACACTGAGTATAATCTCCTCTTGTAAGAGGAGCTGCGTTGATCCGCAAGTGAACTGGGTCTCGGAGGTGCAGGCTTGCACTGGGCTGACATCACAATGGTCCTGGTGGGGAGTGCAAAGGATCATGGGAGTCACGCTGAAAAGCTCCAGGAGCGTTCCAGTAAAGTCAATGGTCTGGTTCAACTCACTCACAGCTTCTATGTGGTTTTTCTTTCATTTGCTGCACAGCACACCAACCACAGAGGCATAATTTCACTCTTATTGCAATTTATTTTATAACCCAAAACTTTCCCTTAATCTTCCAATCTTGAGTACATTTTATGTAACAAAGATACTGGATTTGTCAAATATATCAATACATCATCAGAAAATAAATTAATTTTATATTCCTTCTGGTTAACCCTAAATCCCTTGATGTCCGAATCTCAACTAATTACTTCTGCAAGAAGTTCTATAACTAAAATAAATAGAGCTGAAGATAACAGACATCCTTGTCTGCAAGATCTTGACAGCTGAAAGGGTGCAGAAATTTGTGCATTAGAAACCACTTTAGCTTTCAGTTCATTATATCCAATTTATAAAAATGTGACCTAATCCAAACCTTTCCAACACTTTACATTGAGAAGTCCCACTCTTGCCTATCAAATGCTTTTTCTGCATCTAATGCTACAGCAACACTCAAATCACTTTTCTTTTATGCCAAATTCATTATACTCATTCGTCTGCTTACATTATCCATAGATTGCCTTTTTTTTCACAATGCCTGTTTGATCCATATTTATCAGTTTTGGCAAGCATTTTGCCAATCTATTTGCAATAATCTTATGATCTGAATTTAATAATGAAATAGGTATGGAAGATGATGGTTTCAATAGATCCCTATCTTTCTTTGATATCACGGTAATAATTGCCATTGAAAATGTTTCCAGGAGAGTACTGTATATTTCGGGTACAAGTCAAGTCGTGAAACCCAAAAAAATCTCTCAAAAAATGTGGGTTGACTTACATGCCGGACATACTTTTGAGACCTTAAATTCAGCTCAAGACCAATCAGTACCAATCTGGCGTATAAATCGACCCATGAAAAGCAGATTCAGCGTATCAGTCGACTCTTGATAAACAATCCTCATATGCATTCCAGTCTGTAAATGAAGAGGAAGTTTCAGCTCTGTCGTCAGTGTCCTACAATAAATCATCTTCTGCGCTATCAACGCTCAAGAGATACCACACTTTGTAAATGATTTTATCACAGTCACTACTTTAACTTTGTCCCATTCCTTGAGCATGAAGCTACATAGCAGATCAAGTGATGCAGCATGCATTGCCCTGCCTTTTGCAAATGATTTTTCTGCAGTCGACATCCATGTATTTCATTTCTCGCACACATGGTTTTTGAATGGCTTGTTCAAGCAGACATCAAGAGGTTCCAATATGGGCATGAAACCACAAGGGATAACCGCCATATTATGTAGTGCTAATCTACTTGTAGTGTTCTCAGTTAAGTGGGTACAAAATATATCCCAGACTAGTAAACTTCATTCTTTGCATAAACCACAATTTTCATCCATCCATCCTTTTTCATGAAAATGTACAAAAGTACCTGCAGGGCATTTTATTTTAGGTTTAATTTTGTGTTTGAATATCACCATGGTCTTAACTTTGTCCCATTGGCCATGCACGATAACACCCCAGAAAACCTGGTCCTTTCGTGGCCTGTATTTCTGGTTTGCACAGTTTTAACATCTTTCCATTCCACTGTTCTATTGCCTATCATGTTGACATTCATGGGGGTTTTGTCCATGTTTCTGATATTTGCCAATGCAAACTTGTGTTTCTGCTGGTTGCATATAATAAACTGGTGAAAATTTACAACTTTATAATCAAGATCTTTTGGTAGTTTCTGTGCAATTTTTGTTTTTGTCATAATATCAGATTTTTAATGTTCATGACACGATTGCACCAGCCTACTGTAGCCTCAAAATCATCACTGAGGTCTTAGTGCGCCTTTGCCCACTGCAGTGCAAATGTTCTTGTTTTATTTCAGGTGACTATGTAGCAATCTCTGTTCATGAACCCATTTTGCAATGTGATTTTCCAACTCTGGCCAACGAGTGATCCTTTTCTCAATGAACGTTGTCTTTTTGGTATTTTTCTTAAAGTCTCTCTTTCTTCCAACTTTTTGTATACATCAAATTTTCTTTCAGCAGCACATTTATTAGTTTTTGTGGCCATTTCTATCACTTTCAACTTAAAACTTGCTTCATACTTTTGTCGTGAGTTGCATTGTGTCGATGGACCCTCTATGATAGCAAGCACCTTCAGCCAATGCCCAGCAGATCAATCCACACGATCTTTTGGTGGGGGTGTACAAATACGCCAGTCAGTGGCCCATCTCAGGCATCTCGATCTTTGGGTCGTCTTATACGCCAGTCAATGAACTTGGGCATCCAGAAAATTGGGGTCAGCGTACATCGGTTACACCATAAAACCCTTAAAATGAGGCTGAAAAATTGGGGTTGACTTGCAGGCCAAAATATATGGTATGTCTTTCAGATGCCTGATCTGATAGCTCATAAATAATCAATAAGTCTTTAAATTCTTTATAAAATTCAGGAGGAAAACCATCTTCTCCAAGAGTTTTATTATTTTGGAATGAAATCAATGCTTCCCTCACCTCTTGTTAAAAGGAGCATTTAATTCTACTTGTTCTTCCAAATCTAATCTTAAGTCCTATTTGCAATTAGAATTCTTCTATTTTATTAACGTCTCCTTGAGATTCTGATTGGTATAATTGAGAATAAAATTGTCTAAAGGCCTCATTAATTTTGAGGTTTATAACTAGTCACATTTGTATGTGTTTTACCACATTAATTGTTCTTGGGACCAGCACTGCTTTTAACTTCAAAGAATGTACTTTATGAAATCTTTCCCACAATCCATAATACTTCTGTTTAGTTCTTGTTATCACTTTTTTAATTTTATATATTTGTAATGTATTATCTTCAAGTTTTTATTAACAAGTTGTCTGTTTTTCATCAGAATTCATCTTTTGTTCGTTTTGCAATGTTTCCACCTCTCTTGTATATTTTTAATCTTAGAAATATAATTTATATTTTGTCCTTAAATATGCTCTCAAAGCATCCCATTGTGGCAGATGTAAGTTATGGACAAATGCCATCAAGTTGAAATAAGATGAACAATGAGACCACACCTCAGGTTTCAGCCAGAGAAGAGTAAAAGTAATTTATTGACATGCTGTCAGGCTGGATATCGACAAACAACAAGTGACCTGGCGTCATGACATCTGGAGTACATACTACCTCATGACATTCTTGTTGAGTAGGCCAGGGCTTCTCAGTCGACCTGCAGATGTTGCTGAGTCACTATGCTGTAGTGGCTAGTTGCCAGCCTGTTGAGTCTAGCTATCATGAGTTTGGAGCTGTTAGTGCTGGTTCTGCCCATTCCACCTCCCCCCCCCCCACCCACACCAGTGTACTGCTATACAGCTCCCCCCCCCAGAACCAGCGGTAAGCGACCAAGTGGCTCAGCAGTTCTCAGCAAACATAAATGCTGATAAACTGCGTAGAACCGTGCAGGCAGAGCGAAACCGACATGCCGTGTGCATGGCATTGTGCCGGTGCATCGTGTGCTGTGTACAAAAACTGCTAGGGAAGGAAGTGTACAATCAATTGGTAAGCCAAAAATCAATAATTGACAACACAAATAAATAGGAATCATATGAGAGACTTAAGGTCTGCTAGGTGAGAGTTAAGTTTAGAAAGTCTAGTAGAAGCTGAAGCCTGCAATGACACACAGGAGCTGGTAGGTGGCGCTCTACAGAGCAACTGCCAGAGCCATGAAATGTCTCCTGGCTGTCCGCCCGGCATGTAGGCAATGCTACATTGAGCAGGAGACCAAACCCTGTTGCAATGAGTTTTGCCTGCAGTTCGAGGTCTCAGACAAGTACCTTTTTAAAAAAAAAAAATGTTTTATTTCAATACCTGGGTCGATTCTTGCATCGGTGGGGGGGGGGTCCCCTCCAGGACGCAGGAACGCTGTTTTTTTCTCTTGGAAAGGGGTCATTGGTTGTTCCCAGGTCAAATAGTTTTCCCTGTGGGAGTAACTGGTTGAAACATGGGTGGGTGGGCAGGGGGCTCCCCCCAGTCACAGCTACTGAGATATAAATGACTAAAGATCTGAAGAGGCAAGTTTAGGTTGTACAGGTATAGTTTTGTCTTTCCAAACCTGCTGTATATTCAGTCAACCATGTAGGGAAGCGTTGTCCTCTTGCTTGATTGATGTCCTGTTGAAGTTGGTAACATCTACGGCTGTGTTTTGCAGAAATTTTGCAGTCATTGCTTTGGCCTGCAAAGAGAAAGTTTGCTGGGTCTAACTACAGTTAGACTCTTGTCAGGGTCACAAATGTGGCAGATGTAAGTTATGGACAAATGCCATCGAGTTGAAATAAGATGAATAACGAGACCGCACTTCAGGTTTCAGCCAGAGAGGAGTAAAAGTAATTTATTGACGTGCTGTCAGGCTAGATATAGACAAACAACAGGTGACCTGGCGTTATGACATCTGGATTACGTACTACCTCATGACATTCATGTTGAGAAGGCCAGGGCTTCTCAGTAGACCTATGGGTGTTGCTGAGTCACTATGCTGTAGTGGCTAGTTGCCAGCCTGTTGTGTTTAGCTATCATGAATTTGGAGCTGTTGGTGCTGGGTCTGCCCATTCCACCTCCCCCCCACCCCCCACCAGCGTACTGCTACACCATATAATAAATTTATTAATAGTTGAATTACAGTTGATCTCACAAAATAATTGAATTTGTCTTCTAACAAAATCGCAAAAAGTCTGATCTCAGCAATGATAAATTGAAACACCATCTATACACTGATTTTTTTCCCCTTTATCTGGTATCTTCAATGTCAATATAAAAGGTGAGCGATGTGGTAAAATCCTCACTTTGTATTCAGCTTCTATTATCCTATCTTGTAATTGAGATGACACTAAAAATAAATCTATCCTAGAATAACAATCATGCATATTTGAATAAAAAGAATAATCTCTTTCTCTTGGGTGAAATGTTCTCAAAGCATCCACTAAGTTCAGCTCTTTCATAATACCAAAGTGGCTTTTGCCATTTTTGTCCTCATTACTGGTCTTGTTGACTTATCTAAAACTCGATCTAGATAAAAATTAAAATCTCCTCCTTCTAAAATATTTTCAAAGGCATTTGCAGGGTTGAAAAATGTTCCTTAAGTAAATCTCTCATCGTCATTTTAGTGCACATTTATTCATAAAGGACCAAGATTCTGAATATATTTGACAATGTGCTATAACATTCCTACTTGCACGATCTGTTACATTTTGTTACTCTAACTGGAAGATTTTTATGCATCAAAATTGCCACTCCTTTTGCTTTTGAATTAAACGAAGAGGTAAAAACCTGTCTCAGCCAATCTCTTAAACTTTTGATGTTCTTTTTCAATTAAGTGGGTTTCTTACAGAAAGGTCAAATCCACTCCTATTTTTAAAATATGTGATAATACTCTCTTTCTCTTCAGTGTTCCATTTAACCCATCAAAATTCAAACTTATGTATTTCCCTGTATTATTCATCTCTACAGAGGTATTTTGCAACATCTACATGTTCCCCCTTACCTAACCCTGCGCGTCTCTTCCAATAAATTGCTCAAATTTTGTCCTCTATATGACAGCAAACACCCTCCAGAAATCCAGAGATGAAAAATAGAAAAAAATAATTTAGTTAAAGTACCATTAATATAGTTACCATAAAATGCAAAATTATACAAACTAGAAGAACCCCCCCCCCTTGATTGTTATTTAAATATGCAATGCTTCACCTCCATTTTATGGGTTGTGGCTAGTGCCACAAAAACACACATAGTAATCAGTTACCCATTACCCACAACCCCCTGATGATAACCATATATTTGTTAATTGATTTTTCATGTAGAAAATAATATATTAATAAATCAAAAGAAACAATATTGTGTTAATTTAGTCATTTGGCCGGTTTAATGATTACCAGTGTCTCCACAAACTGCTCTGCCTGATCACTAACTGTAAAAAATCTTCTTCCACCATCTGGAAAAAAAAATCTACGAAGTAGCTGTATTTAGTATAAATTTGTATCCTTTCTTAAGTATTCTTGTGAAACTTTTATTTCTGAAAATGTATTGGTTCTGCTATTATTTGAAGATGACTTGGTTTTCTATCTCTAGGTGTCTGCCTTAAGCATACAAATTAGGAAGGATCAATCTTGAGAGCCCTTAAGCTTTGAAAAACTGGTTCTCACATTGAATTGATGTTTTCCAATGATACATATGTGGATGTGGCAGAAAAAAAAGTTTGATTGGATTGTTATATTTGAACAGAGAGAGAACAGCAATTGTTCTAATTACTCACCTTTATCACCAGTATAAACATCAATTTGGAGTTGCTTTATTGACTGAGGAGAGGGTAAGTTACAGAAAGGTGATAGCACAAGAGAACAGAGGTCTAGAAAAAATTTAAATGCAGAAATCACAATAGGAAAGATTCAGTTTGAAATAGTTTTCATCATAATTGTAAAAGTTAAGCTCTTTTAACTACAGAGAACAGAACTTGCATTTAGATTCACCCAGTAATACCTTTTCCACAGAATGAATTACATTTATCACATTTTGTGATAATGACTACTGCTTAACAATAGATTTATGTCTCCTATTTATATCTATCAAAGGAAAGAACATTTTGATGAAAAGCCTTCTTGTCATGCAATTAAAAATAAGCAAAACCTTTGTTTGGGACCTGAAAAGACACAGTTCTTTCATCTGCTTCATTGAAATATTTGCACAATAATTACATAAACAGCAATTTATTGTAGCTTGTATGTTCACTCGTCAGTTCTTCTGCATGAGCAATCAGAAAACTACTCCAGGATGAAAGATCTGCCTGGCTATTTTTCTCACTAACTGGATCTGTGAATATTTATCTATCCTTTCATGTGTATTACCTTATTTTTTCTCTCATGTGGTAATTTAGATATATGCTTGTTTTTACATACCCAAGTTGCTACAGCAAGCAGTTTCAATTTCTCCATTCTACTTGTGTATGACAGTAAATTCTCATCATCAATTCTTTTGTCACTTGTGTTAGTCGCATGTAGATTTAGAGGGTTCACTTTTTTTTAAACTCCAACTTCAAAGTCTGAATGTGAGAAATGACGGAAATAGATAAGGTGGTAACTGTGAATGAGAGAGAGAGAGTTGAATCAGATTATACATAAACATAAAAAAAGCCTCTTTGGAGGCTAAGTAGATCTTTCCTGTGATGCTTTCGAGGAATTCATGATGAAGTTGAGTTTTAGAATGGTTTATTAAACAATACAAAAGGATTCATAACGTCTATAATAGTGTAGTAACGAATGTCTATTGTAATAACGTAATATGCTTGATAATGAACGACCGTGAGGACATCTATCCTAATGTAATGATAACGTTTGTAGTAATGTCTGAATCAGTGATAACGTAACAGTCGTTGGAAAATATCGGCCACCCTACTCACCCAGCGTCTATCCCACCATTACAGTCAACATGGGGAAACGAATCTCCAACTGCGCGAAACCCCCGTGCATGCCCCAACAACCCCAGTGAATAGCACATGCACACTGGAAAAAATTGAATGCTCATAGCCTCCGGACGCTGCTGACACCCGCAACTACTATCATCAATAATAAACAATGTTATCAAGTGAATTCTTGCTCCTCCAATACCGCCCCTAATTATTATATCTCCAATAATAATTACACAATTATAAACAACAATCAAACACAATATATTCCAATATTATGTAGCTCTTCTTTCTTAATTCTTTATAAGGCCAAAGGTTACTAGTACATAGCCTTGACAAAGAATTATCTTTACCACCACTCTGGACAGTAAAGTCTGTGTAGTGGGCAAGATCAAAAAAACAACAAAATAAGGTCAATTCTGGGTGCAAAGGTTAAAATGTTGTGTTTTTGACTCTGTTAATATTGTGCCTGTCTCTTTAAGAGAACTATTATTTGTAGTATTACCATAGTGACTATGATATAATATGTTGTTATATGCACCCAGGCTAACAGCTTTCATTCAACAAGAAGGAAGCGTGAGAATGAGAAATTCTTTTTTGAATTGTGTATCTCTTTAAAATTTTTGTATCTTCATATACTTTTTATCTCTAAATACCTTTTGTATCTCCATCATACAGTAAATACTTCATTATTCATCATTATGAAAATCTTAATGCAAAGTTATTCAAAATATTCATCCGTTCTATCAACAAATTAAAACTACGTAAAGTAACAGCCACAGTTTGATTTGTTGGATTAAAAAGATCTAAATTTGGGATATCGCAGCTCATGCTTTGGAAGATATACTCTTAAATTAGGATACATTAGAATAAGGAAAGTATCATTTATATTTTGATTCAAAGAAAAATTTAATTGTGAACTTTGGAATAAAGACTCGTAAAATTTGTCTAAAAGAATTAAAAACTTGATTTAAAGATTGTCAGATTGAATAGCAATGAATTTTGTGATCTTCCAAGTGTATATACACAAAAGGCTATGCCTGTGAATAAGGAGAATAATCCAGGGCTATGTAGTAAAGGTATCAGAAGCTATCTTGGAATGTAAAGATGGTTTAAAAAAAAAGGTATTTACCTCATGACGTCATGCATCCACAAAGAAACTTAGCGTAGTATTTGATTGTGGAGCATCTTTTCTAGGAGTTTTATTGAATTCTCAGCTTCTACACGGTCCACACTTAATCAGTACTTTAATAGGTGTTCTTCAATAGAGTTTGTAAAGAGCCTATTGTAGTTGCTGCAGATATTGAAGCGATGTTTCATCAACTAAAAGTATCATCAGAAGATTGTGATTTTAAAAAAAATGATTGTTATGGTGGCCTAATGGAAATTACAGTGAAGGCATGATTGAGTACAGAATGACAGTTCATATATTTGGAGCAACTTCGTCACCAAGTTGTGAACATGTTGGTCTCAGAAAATGTGCTGAAGATAATGAAGAGTAATTTAGTTCTCAAGCTATAAGCATCAGAAATAATTTCTATGTCGTGATTGCCCTAATTCATCTGTTTCAGAAAAAGAAGCAATAGATCTTTATCAATAGTTAAAGGAGGTCTGTAATAAAGGAGGTTTCTTCCTTATGAAATGGATTAGTAACAGTTGAGATGTGTTGGCTGTTATTCCTGAGGCAGAAAGAGCAAAGGAGATAAAGCATCTTGATTTGGATTGCGACGTTCTATCTGTTGAAAGAATTCTAGAGGTGCAATAGTGTGTTCAATCTGAGGTTTTTAAATTTAAAACAGTTTTGAAAGAACAGCTTTTAACAAGAAGAGGTATGCTTTCAATTGTAAGATCAGCATACGATCCTTTGGGAAAACTGGCATCAGTAGTATTAATAGGCACGAAAATTCTGCAAGAATTGTGCAGAAGAAAATTTGGATGGGATTAAACTATACCAGAATCCATCGCACAAGATTAGATGAATTGGATTGAGGGTCTTAAAATGTTAGAAAATTTTGAAGTCAACAGATGTTTTAAATCTATAGACTTTGGAATTACCACATTTTCTCAGTTACACCACTTTACTGATGCAAGCAAAGGTGGTTTTGGTACTGTCAGTTATTTAGTACTGAGAAATAACCAAAAGTGAGTACATTGTGGATTTGTAATGGGAAAAGCCAGAGTGGCTCCATTAAAGCCAGTAACCATATCGCAAATAGAATTGACTGGCGCTACTATGACAAGCAAACTGGACACTGTGTTAAGGAGAGAATTACTGATGGAGTTAGCAGACTCTGTGCTTTGGACTGATAGTACATCAGTGCTTAAATACAAAATCACAAGAGTGACTAACAGAGTTAATGAAATAGAGAATGTTTTGCCTGCAAATCAATGGAGATATGTTAAAACAGTGGATAATCCATCTGATATGGCATCATGAGGATCAAAAGTTCAGTCTTTTTTTAAAAGAGCCAACACGTGGGTGTACGGTCCTTAATTTCT
This sequence comes from Narcine bancroftii, assembly GCF_036971445.1. NCBI lineage: Eukaryota > Metazoa > Chordata > Chondrichthyes > Torpediniformes > Narcinidae > Narcine > Narcine bancroftii. The sequence continues at coordinate 52,214,537 of NC_091470.1, read as the reverse complement.
TTCACTATCTCAAGAAGAATGGCCTCAAAATCCAGGGAGTTAAAAGAAATTTCATTGGAGGATCCTGAAATCCAAAGCACTAATGTAAATAATATTCAAATATCTAATGAAAATGATCCAATCACTCAATTAATTTGCTATCACTCAATTAATTTGCTATAACTCTTCATGGTTTTTTTTAAGGATTCTTAGATTAAAAACTATGTCTTTAAATCATATCAAGAAAGAGAATCTGAAGACTTGAAAGAGCTGTTACCGAAAGTTGATGAATTGATGAATACTGAATTGGAGATTATTTATTTTTGTCAGAAAAAGGTTTTTGATAACAAGATATCAAAATTGAAGAAGAATCTGAATGTTACAAAAACAAGTCATGTTTACAAGCTAAATCCTATTCTTGTAAATTATTATTGAGAGTAGGAGGAAGATTGGAAAAAGCAATAATGTCAGAAGAAGTGAAACATCCAATTATATTAGCTAAGGAATTTCATATTTCTGATTTGATTGTTCAACATCTACATGAGAAAACAGGTCAAATTCAAAAAAAACATTATCTATGCAAGATGCAGATGGAAACAAGTGCAATTTATTGCAGATTTATTTTGGAAAAGATGGATTAAAGAATATCTTTTTTTATTACAAGAACAACAAAAATGGTCTAAAGCTAAACACAATTTAGTATGTGAAGATATTGTAATTATCATACACTATTCTTCACCAAGAAATTCTTGGTTGCTGGGGAAAATTGTGGATATAGTTCCAGACAAGAAAGGTTTCATTCAGCAAGTGCAGATTAAAACCAAAACTGGTTACTTAAATAGACCTATCACTAAAATTTGTATTTTACAGAAGATGACATTTTTGATCTCTAATCTTATACCTACTATATTTACTTTGTGTATCTCTAATAGTACATATATATTACAAATTAATGTGTATTAGAGTAATTAGGGGCCGCAATGTAATGGTCAGTTCTGGGGGTAAAGGTTAAAATGTTGTGTTTTTGACTCTGTTAGTATTGTGCCTGTCTCTTTAAGAGAACTATTATTTGTAGTGTTACCATTAGTGACTATGATGTAATATGATGTAATATCCACCCAGGCTAACACCTTTCATTCAACAAGATGTGAAGGAAGAGTGAGCACAAGAAATTTTTCCTTGAATTGTGTATCTTTTTAAAGTTTTTTAATCTCTTTAAATACCATTGTGTATCTCTGAAGTTTTAGTATCTTCGTATACTTTTTAATATCTCTAAATATCTTTTGTATCTCTATCATCGAGTAAATACTTTGTAATTCATCGTTATTAAAGCCTTAATGCCAAGCTATGCAATGCTCATCTGTTCTATCAACAAATTAAAACTACATAAAGTAACAGCCACAGTTTGATTTGTTGGATTAAAGAGATCTAAATTTGGGATATCGTAGCTCACACTTTGGAAGATATACTCTTAAATTAGGATGTATTAGAACAAGGAAAGTGCTGTCTGTACTGGGCTTGTCAAAGTTCCTCCATCTTCTGTAGAAGACAGACTTTGTTGATTGGTCTGCTCAGAAAGCTGGTTTTGCTCTTGATCTGAACCTGACATACAAGTCCCCTTTTGCCCAGAATGGCCTCAACAACTTTTCCTGTTAGCCATGAGTTTTGAGGCACTGAATCATTCATGATGATCACAATGTCTTCTGGTGTGAAGTTGCATCTGATATTAGACCATTTCTGTCATTCCTGCAGTTTAATCCATATTTTCCAGAACTTGCCTCCACCTGCGACGAGCATGTATGTCTTCCTCCTGAAACTGCCATGGTGGCATCGATGGCATAGTCTTAAGGAGCAGATGATGATTCGGGGTGAGTGCTTCAAGGTCATTTGGATCTGTAGAAGCTATGGTGATTGGATGACTGCTGAGGATAGCCTCAGCTTCACATAAAATTGTGTGGAGACCATCCTCGTCAAGACTTTGTACATTTAGGGTGGAATTGAGAACCTTTCATGTACTTCCATGGTGTGAGCCAGCAGGGGGATGGAAGATCTAATTGATTCCTTTCTGGAGCAGTGTATTATGGATTTGACCCTGATTCCTGGTTTAAATTGTCTAATTCAACTCATGCTAAGCTCCCACAAGATTGGTGCCATTGTCAGATCATACTTCTTTAATTTGACCATGCCTGGCTGTAAAATGCCGAAGGGCATTGATGAGAGTCTATCAAGTGATGAAGTCACTTCGATGTGACTTGCACTTACAGCTAAATGTGAAAATAACACCATGGCACTTCACAACACTCCTTCCATGCTTCACTCCAAAGGGTCCAAAATAATTGACTCCAACATACATGAAGGGAGTTTCATCAGGAGATACTCTGTTCTGGGAAAATCTGCCAACTGTTGTCCAAGAGAGGCATTTATACACCGACAAACAACACATTTCAACACAATTTTTCTGATTGACACAGTGGCACCAGGAATCCAATAATATATGGTTGCGACTACCATGACCCACTTCTTCATAAATATGTTGAGGAATTAGATCAGAAATGTGAAAATCTTTGACCAGTATGACAGGATGTTTCATCTCTTCTGGCATTGCTGCTCTGCTAAGTCACCCACTAACTCTTAATACATAATTTTCTAGAATGGGGTTGACTTTATGAATGTGGCTGTGTTCATTCCTTTTCTCAGACGAGATTTCATCTGCAAATGTCTTCTTATAGCAAAGGTAGGTTATCTCTATTTCAGCATTAGCCAGATCTTCAACTGTTGAACCACTGTTTTCCTGATTCTCAAGGTTTCCTATCTCCTTTTGTGGAAGATCTCACTGGATGATATCTAGATGAAGCTGAGAAAGAGTACGACATCCTTTGATTCTTCTTTCTGCTATGATACAGAAGCAGACCTTTACATCTCAGCATCCATGCTACTGCCCTTTACAAACAAGTCCAAGATGAGAAGTAATAGATTAAGTGAGTTACTGGATCCACTTCTTTACACGTTATCTGAGCAGCATTTACAGTTACGCTCCTGATTTCAGAGTCCTTTGGTGAGATTTCTTCTAATCCATCAAGATTTTGAAGCCATTCTTCCTGTGGCCGATGAAAAAACTGAAGCCTGTACACCCATATTTCTTTCTTTTTTTGAATATCTTATTTAGCAATTTTTAAACCACAACTGTAATTACATTTCTTTCAATTAAAAGCTTCAAAAGTTATACATGTGGAAATCTCCCTCCCCAAATCCTGAAAAAATATAAAAAGAAAAAGAATAAACAGAAATAGAAGAAAGAAAAGCTGGAGAATGTCAAGAGAATAAACTTTTAATATAGTTTTTAATAATGTAATGATGCTGGAGGTTACCAAGAGATTGGATCTTCAGAGAGTCTGTTAAACATTCATACCCACATTTTTCAAATATGGGTGTCATATTTACCAAAATATCTGATTTATAAGTAAACTTCTCAAGTGTAATACAGCTATGAAGTTAAGCATGCCATCTCTCCATCCCTAAATCTGTTTCTGATTACTAATTAATAGCTAAACACTATCAAGAAACTGCCAAAGCAATTTGTACAAATTCATTTTGATACATAGTTAATTTTAATTTAGGTCTTATCGGTATAATATTACTGAACAAAAATTGCATTGGATCCTGTGGGAACTTAACCCCTATTACTTGTTCCAAAAATCTTTGAACTTCCAACCAGAAATGTTTAACTTTAGGCACTCCCAAGTAGAATGCAGAAATGATCCAACTTCTTGACCACATCTAAAACATAAATCTGATAGTGTTGGAATCAATTTTATAAATGTTTGAGGATTTAGGTATAACTGATGCAAAAAAAAATTGTATTGAACCAACTCAAATCTAACATTAATAACCTTTGTCATATTATCTCTACATAGTTGCATCCAATCTTTTTAATCTATTTGTCTATTTAAATCCATTTCCCATCTTAATCTTGAGTTAGGTACACCTATTTTTGGGCCTTTCTTTTGAAATAAATTATACATTAGATAAATTTATTCACATTACTATTACATATCAATAATTCCAATTCACTCTAAGTAGGTAATGTCAAACAAACACCTATCCTATCAGTCAAAAAAATCTTTAACTTGATAATAACAGAAAAATGTATTATTTGGCACATTAAGTTTATTCCTCATTCATTCAAAACTAATAAATCTTCCATCTTCAAGACAATATTCTATTCTCTCAATACCCATTCGCATCCAAGTCTTAAACAATTAATTATCCATAGAAAATTGAATGTCTATGTTGACATAAAGCATTTTTTGTGAAATTAAACCTTTCACACCAATTTCATAATCAATTTTATTCCATAATTCAATCAAATTTTTCAAAATGGGTGTATCTCTACTTCCCACCAATAATTCTGAATTCCATTTATAAATAAAATCCTGTATATTAATTTCTCCTATTTTACTATGTTCTACATTAGCTCAAGCAAGAATCCATCTACACCAAACATGCATTAATAAACCTCAACTGAGCTGCCTTATAATTTTTTAAATGGAGAACTAGTAAACCTTCCAATTCAAACTTTCAAGTCAATTTTTCCCAAAAAAATCCCTTGCCATTTTCCTTTTCCACAAAAACTTTCTAATACTTGTATTCAAGTCTTTAATTTTTTTTGCATAAGTGAAATAGGAATTGATTGACAAAATATTGAATTCTAGGGAAAATATTCATCTTAATACAATTAACTCTACGTACTAAAGTTATAAGTAAATTATTCCACCTATTCAAATCTTCTTTAATTTTATTAAGTAGTGGTAAATAATTCAATTCATTTAAATTATTTAAATCATTATCAACTCTTAATACCTAAATATTTATTTGCTGTATCTGGCCATCTAAATTGATTGGCCTTTTTACATTGAGTATAGTCACCCTTAACTAAGGGCAAGATTTCACTTTTCCATATTTCTTTCTTTGGAAAAAATTTGACTTTCAAACCTTGGGAAGCCATGTCTGCTGGATTGTTGTGCATGTGAGATTTTGTCAATTTCAGCAACTCTTGGCCACAAAAGTTCAGAATCTTGTGGTCTTATTGTTGATTTATATGAGTACAGAAGTGCTATCGGTCCTAAATCTGGAGTCTGCTAGTTCCATCTGCAGCTCTTTTCTGCACAGTGTTCATTCTGCTCGCCATGGAGCCACACTTGCTTTTCCCATCACAAACCCACAATGTGCCTGAGCATGATTATTATGCAGTGACGGTTAACTAACATTTCCATAACCACCCTCACACGCATCAGCAAAATTATGCAGTTGAGCAGATGTCACCATTTCAAAGTTTGTGGGTTTGAAACATCTCAATTTTAAAGTCTTCCAATTTATGAAGATCCTGAATCCAATACATCCAATTGGGTACAATGGAGTCTAGTATCGTATCATTCCAACCAATCCTTTTCCGACACAAATCTTGCAGGAACTTCCTGCCAATATTCCTCAGGGATCATATCAAACTGATTTGAAATAATCCCCCTTCTTGTGAGAGTTCAGGCTTTCAAGATGATTTTGAACTTAAAAATGTCAGACTAAATACACCATTATACACCTAATAGCCTCTCCACAGGAAGGTTGACATGATCCAAGTCCAGATTCTTCATTTCTTTTGCCCTCTCTGTTTCAGGTATGGAGGCAACACAGGATGACTTGCTTATCCACTTGGTAAGTAGAAAGCCTCCCTTGAAACAAATAGCTCATAAAGAGCTATTGCATCTTCTTCTGAAGCTGCTGAAGTGAGGTAGTCAACCACATAGAAGTTGTTCATGATGGTGCTTATAGCTTGAGGGCTAAACAGTTTCATACAGTCCTCAGCACACTTCCTAAGGGCAAAGTTTGCACAACATGGAGATGAAGTTGCTCCAAATAGATGCACTGTCATTCTGTATTCCACCATGTTCTGACTATAGTCTCCATCAGGCCACCAGAGGAATCATAACAAGTCACAGTCTTCATTTGGTACTTTCACCTGGTGGAACATGGCTTCAGTGTCTGTAGTGATGACAGCAGGTTGTTTACAGAATCTAGCCAAGGCTCCTATCAATGTATTGGTCAGTTCTCGCCCCTGTAAGAGTTAAGAATTTAGTGAAACTCCCTGAGATATTGCTCCACAGTCAAACACCACTCGAAGTTTTTTCTTTTATGGATGCAAAACCCCATGATGTGGTAGATAACATTTTCTGGTATCACTATGTTCCAAGACACCATCTGGTACTTTCTTCATGTCTGACATGAAGTTGGTGTAGTCCAAATGAAAGGAAGAATTCCTCTTGAATCTACTCTTTAGGTTCAGTGTACGTTGTTCAGCAATACTTCTATTGTCAGGCATGCATATTTCTCTTTTCTTTAAAGGTAATCCAATGCAATAATGGCCATCAATCCACTTGGCAGATTTTGAGACTAAATCCAAGAACTGCTTGTCTTCTTTGAAGGTTCTTGGTCGTCACTGAGGCACTCAGGAAAGTCAGTCCTGAACTGCTGTTCCCACAGCTCCTCAAGTTTCACAACTTATATTCTACTGATGCATTTTTTCCTCCTCATGGTCAATTAATTGTCCAACCAAACATGATTTTAACAGCATAAGGTCCGTCTCCCACGCTCCGTCTTACCTCTTGTGGTTCCAGAGCCTTTGGTTCATCAAAGCCAATTAGCAACTCGATCTCAGCTAATTTCAGGTAGATGAACATTCCTCAAGTAAGACCACTGATCAATATCATTTTGATGTGGGATGTTTCCTTTTTGCACATAATGTTTCTGCCTGGGAGATTGCAAAAAATCACTGCTGTCCAATCCATCAACATCTACTGAAACAATTCTGGTTTCAACAACCTTCACTTGACCCATACTTCTCAATAGAATACTTGACCTTCTTCCCTGAAGATTAAGCTTATTCATTAACTCCACTGTGCAAAATGATACAGTGCTAACTGGATTAAGAAATCCATATGCATGCACAATTGCATTCCTCTTCCTGTGCTTGACTTGTACAGGCACTATTGAGAGTTTGCAGTTATCTTCACCAGCCCTAGTAAGACCATTTGTCTGAACAGAGGCTCCAGCCCTGTTTTCAGCTGCTTCCTTTTTTTTCTGCTTGCTCCTTTACATTTCCTTCTTGGTGGATACGCAGCGTTCTGGGATGTTTTAAACCACATCTGTTGCAGCTGAGTCACTTCCTGCAGTTACTGCTGATGTGTCCTTTACACAGAAGCCAAAACATACTCCATTTTCTTTTGGCAAAGCAATGTTCTCACAATGTGTCCTCCTTTCCAACTGTGGGCACATCTCCAAGGCAGTGGTATATCTAGGAAAAATAGCACCTATGGCAAACACTGAAATTGCCCCCCCTCCAGTTTTTTAAAAAAGATCGCAAGTAAAGTTGCCAGATGGGCGATTTCCATGCACAATTGGGCTAAGTTTGAAGATTAGCCATGTGTGTATTCGGCATAATTTCTTTTTATGCCCAGCCAAACTGCTGAAAGGAATACTTTGTTCTTTTGAGGTGCGTACATTTTCCTGGGCAATGCTGCCATTCCGTTTATCTGCTTGCCACTATAGTGCAGGCATTTACCATGGAGTTTTTTTTTTTACAGCTTGTAGTCTATAATACTTGTCCATTACTTCAATGAGGAGCAAAAAAGACAGGGCTTTGTAATGTAATTGCCTTGCTAAGGAGAGTGCCTTAAATTGGGGGATTATGTGAGGTGGACCACCTGTAGGGCATTCATGGAGATTTGTTTATGTCCGAGCCTCTACCTTACTGCTTGCAGTCTGATCAACAATGCAGAAAATGCTCAGATATCTGCTGGCGTTATTTAACCCATTTTGTTTTAAAAGTATTTCTTATCATTAGTCCTGTACCAATTAAGAAGATTGCTGATTTCCTGCAAGGAGCGGTTCTTTTCTTGGTTGTTAGAAGCACAATTCACAGCCAACTGCCCTTCCCAGCCCAAGTTATTGGACTCTGAACATCATTAAATGAATAAACATGCTTTATTTGGTGAAGTACATTCTAAAATCCTTGTCACTACTCTGAATTTAATTTAGATGGGGAGAATGTACCAACTCCTTACAGACAGTGGGAGATTCGAACCCCTGGTCTCAATTGCTAGTACTAACTGCTACACCAACCATGCCACCCAACGTATCCTTGTAAATTTCACACATTACATTGTAATTTATTAGAACTCTCATTTTTAAATATTATCAGTAGGTTTGATCTTTTACTTATTTACTGATCTCTTTCTTTCTTTGGCTTGACTTCGCGGATGAAGATTTATGGAGGGGTCATGTCCACGTCAGCTGCAGGCTCGTTTGTGGCAAACAAGTCCGATGCGGGACAGGCAGACACGGTTGCAGCGGTTGCAAGGCAAAATTGGTTGGTTGGGGTTGGGTGTTGGGTTTTTCCTCCTTTGTCTTTTGTCAGTGAGGTGGGCTCTGCGGTCTTCTTCAAAGGAGGTTACTGCCCGCCGAACTGTGAGGCGCCAAGATGCACGGTTTGAGGCGATATCAGCCCACTGGCGGTGGTCAATTTGGCAGGCACCAAGAGATTTCTTTAGGCAGTCCATGTACCTCTTCTTTGGTGCACCTCTGTCACGGTGGCCAGTGGAGAGCTTGCCATATAACACGATCTTGGGAAGGCGATGGTTCTCCATTTTGGAGACGTGACCTACCCAGCGCAGTTGGATCTTCAGCAGCGTGGATTCAATGCTGTCGGCCTCTGCCATCTCGAGTACTTCGATGTTAGGGATGAAGTCGCTCCAATGAATGTTGAGTATGGAGCGGAGACAACGCTGGTGGAAGCGTTCTAGGAGCCGTAGGTGATGCCGGTAGAGGACCCATGATTCGGAGCCGAACAGGAGTGTGGGTATGACGACGGCTCTGTATACGCTAATCTTTGTGAGATTTTTCAGTTGGTTGTTTTTCCAGACTCTTTTGTGTAGTCTTCCAAAGGCGCTATTTGCCTTGGCGAGTCTGTGGTTTATCTCGTTGTTGATCCTTGCAACCAATGAAATGGTGCAGCCGAGATAGGTAAACTGGTTGACCGTTTTGAGCTTTGTGTCCCCGATGGAGATGTGGGGGGGCTGGTAGTCATGGTGGGGAGCTGGCTGATGGAGGACCTCAGTTTTCTTCAGGCTGACTTCCAGGCCAAACATTTTGGCAGTTTCCGCAAAACAGGACGTCAAGCTCTAGAGAGCTGGCTCTGAATGGGCAACTAAAGTGGCATCGTCTGCAAAGAGTAGTTCACCAAGTAGTCTTGGTGTGAGCTTGCAGGCGCCTCAGATTGAAGAGACTGCCATCCGTGCGGTACTGGATGTAAACAGCGTCTTCATTTTTGAGGTCTTTCATGGCTTGTTTCAGCATCATGCTGAAGAAGATTGAAAAGAGGATTGGTGCGAGAACGCAGCCTTGCTTCACGCCATTGTTAATGGAGAAGGGTTCAGAGAGCTTATTGCTGTATCTGACCCGACCTTGTTGGTTTTCGTGCAGTTGGATAACCATGTTGAGGAACTTTGGGGGACATCCGAGGCGCTCTAGTATTTGCCAAAGCCCTTTCCTGCTCATGGTGTTGAAGGCTTTGGTGAGGTCAACAAAGGTGATGTAGAGTCCTTTTTGTTCTCTGCACTTTTCTTGGAGCTGTCTGAGGGCAAAGACCATGTCAGTATTTCTACTGAAATACATAAAGCATCATGCGCTTACGAACCAGTTTGCATCATCTTTCACATTCATTGTGTATGTGTGTGTTTCATCCCAGCCAGTGATGCAGTGCTTCCAGAGCTCACCGGAGTGCCGCTCCGGCATCTCATTGGGTCACTCCGGCACCTCTCAGCTGCAACTTAATGCTGGATCAATGGCCGTCTTCGTTACCCACGATTCCCCATGCAGCTGGAACCACTCTGATGTTGGAGATTTATCTTTAACTGAAGGGCGCTTATTGGCAGGTGTTGGCTGAAGGACTTTGGTTGGCAGATTCCCATGAAGAGGGAATTGTTGCTCTAAAGGTTCTCGGGATGGGGAGGGTAAAGAAGGAGAAAGGTTAGTGGAAAGACTCGCAGGCAGCAGGCCAAGCGAAGGGAAACACTGTCCTGTCTACCATTGGAAAATACAACATGCACTTATTGTGGATTAGCATGAAGCAGTTGTACATGCTCCATGAGCAGGTCATCCTTGCGTGGTCTACAATGTTTTCTTAATAGAACATCTCTGGGTTTAGATAGCCAAGTCGGCAAGGTCGATCTAGTTTTTGCTTTTCTAGGGAAAAGAAAAAGATGTTGGTGAGGAGTTTCATTGGTAGCTGTACAAGCAAAGTACAGATAGAGTTCAAAGCTTCTGCCAGTACTTCTTGCCAGTGGCTGGTGGAGAGATATTTTGATTTTGCCGCTAGCGTGATAGCTTTCCAGATCATACCATTGCTGAGCTCCACTTGATCATTACCCCGAGGGTTATAGTTTGTAGTGTTACTTGTAGCTATACTCCTGTCAAGAAGATATTGCCGAAGTTCCAAACTCATAAAAGCTGATCCTCTGTCACTGTGAATGAAATCAGGATAACCGAAAATACTGAAAATCAAATGAGGAGCAAATGAGGAGGTCTAGTCGCTTTAATCAACGTGGATGCAGAGGGTTTATAATAGCGTGGTTTACACTCCGCACAAACAGGGCATTCTTTAGTTAGTCTTTTGATCTCTTCCAGTGAGTATGGTAAATTGAGAGATTTCACATAATGATAAAATCTAGTGATCCCCCGGGTGACATAATTCATCATGAAGATATTTTATCTGAACGGTCATTGAATTTTCCTGGGCGATAGAGTATGTCATAATCATAGGTAGAAAGTTCAATTTGCCAATGCATAATCTTATCATTTTTGATCTTGCTCCTCAACTTAGTGTTGAACATGTAGGCGACAGATTTTTGATCAATCAGCAAAGTTAATTTCCTTCCGGCTAAAAAGTGTCTTCAATAGTGAATGGCCTCCACGATAGAGGAATGTCTTAACTCCGGCACGTGTTATGTCCGAGAGAAAAAGGCTACTGGTCTGCCAGCTTGTTTTAGTGTAGCAGCTAAGGCCCAAACTGACGCATCAGATTCCACTTGAAATGGCAAATCCTCATCAGTAGCTGACATGGTCGCTTTGGCTATATCTTGTTTGATGTTTTCAAAAGCATGGAGGGCTTCCTCATTCAGGGGAAAACTAGCAGTTTTTAACAGTGGCTGTGCTTTGTCAGCATAGTTGGGCACCCAATGAGCATAATGGGAGAAAAACCCAAGCAGCGCTTGAGGAACTTTTGTGTCACCGGTGGGAGCAGATCCATGAGTGGTCTCATTTTCTCAGGTTCTGGGCTGATCTCTCCTTTACTCACTACATAGCCAAGAATGGCTAGGCATTTAGTGCTGTATACACATTTGTCATCGTTAAGTATCACATGTAGATGTTTGGTCACCTGGAGGAATTTTTGTAAGTTTTGATTATGATCATTTAAGTCTCTGCCACATTTAGTGACATTGTCCAGATAAGGGAAGGTGGCTTGTAGTTTATGAGTATCTACTAGTTTATCCAACTCTCTTTGGAAGACGGATACCCCAATGGTAATCCCAAAAGGAATTATTTTAAATTGGAAAAGTTTCCCTGCCTCAAAAGCGGTAAACTGCCTTTCATCTTTGTGAATAGGCACCTGATGATAAGCTGATTTCAGATCAATTGTGGAGTATATTTTGTATTGTGCAATCTGGTTTACCATGTCTGAGATACGAGGCAATGGGTAAGCATCTAGTTGCATGATCCTGTTTATAGTTTGGCTGTAGTCCACGACCATTCTGGGTTTCGTGCCGTTTTTGACCACTACCACTTGTGTGCGCCAAGAACTTCTACTGGGTTCGATAATTTTTCCTTCAATAAATGCTTAATAAAGAGTCTGTCCTTTGCTATAGTGCCTACTCTTTGTAGCTATAGGCTTACAATCCGGAGTTAGATTAGCAAAAAGGCGTGGATGTTTAATCTTTAGAGTCGATAACCTGCAAACCGCTTCTTGGGGTACTGTAATCGATGGTAATAGGCAATTAAATGCCAATATGATAATTTTCACTATGGGCATTGGAAATCTAAACCTAAAAGCATTGGAGCGCACAGGCCAGGGAGCACATGCAATTTGAAATCCGTATATTCATTTCCCTGTACCTTCAGGGTTATTTTACAACAACTTGTTGCATCTTGTTTTAGTCCAGAACAAGCCATAGAGATCCTGTGCTTAGACGGATATAAGGAGAGATTTAGGGCACTAGCGGTCATCGGGTGAATATAGCTGTCTGCACTGGCCGAATTAAACAAACACTCAATTGGCTCCCCATTTACCTCCACCTTCATCATGGAAGGCTGCAGATCATGAGGCCCATCTTGATTGATCTTCATGGAAGCTAGAATAAGGTCTCCCCGCGGCAGTGATCCGTTGGTGTTTGCCTCGTCACTGGCTGTTCCACTTATGGTTTCAGAAGAAGTAGAAGAAGAGGAGCTAGATGAACCAGTGGCTCTCCAGGTCAGCATAGCAGTGTTGTGGCAGCGCCCCTGTTTAGCATTCGAACGTTTCTTCTTCAATACACGGCATGAGCCAGGCGAGGACTCTTGTGCACGGCAAGCTCTGGTCCAGTGCCCTCGCTTCCCGCAGTTGGCACAATTGTCTTGCCAGGTGGGGCACTGGGAGCGAGCACATAGCACCAAACTGCAGAAGTAGCATTTTCTGTAGCGGCTTTTACGCTGCAGTTTAGTGGTGCTCAGCAGGAGATCGTCGCCATGGGCGGATCTTGGGGGTGCCGCTTCAGCACCTCTGTCTTTCTCAAGAGCTTTAGCACCTTGTAGTGCAGACATTAGGACTTTCGCTTGTTGCAGAGCTGCATTAAAGCTCAAGGCCGGGGTCTCCAGTAAACGTTGGCTGATGTACCCCGATTCCAATCCACTTATGAATGCGTCCAGCATTAAGGACTCTCGGTGTGCTTCGGCCATGACAACAGCACAAGCACATGCTCTTGATAGCCCTTTTAGTGTGAACGCGAAGGCATCTTCGCTCTCTCCTGCTTGTTATTTTCAAATGTGAAGCAAACAGTGTTCTGTGGCATATCATAATAGGTCCTGAGAAGATTCACTGCATTCTGATAGACAGCTGTCTCTCTGACCATGGAGTAGGGCACTTCTCCGAGGTGGGCCACAAGATGGTCATTTTCACTGCGTCTTGCACAACATTGTTCATTTGCATGTATGCTTCAAAACACTGGAGCCAGTGGTGAAAAAATTCTCCAGCTCAGGTGGCATCTTGATCTATCTCAAGTCTTCCAGATTACAGGGAAGTATCCATGATTGTTCATCTGTTAATAAAATTGATATGCCATAGACAATACTGGGCTTTTATTAACAGATGAAAAGCCACCTTTAAACTGGCTAGTGGGAAAGATTCTCCATCTGTTATACCAGTCGGGTGGAGTATCTCTACAACCATTAGCAAGCAATCAGTATAATACGCCCCTCCCCATTACATCATCACAACCAGATGTTTGCTTCCAGCTCCAGCGGCTCCTCCTTAGATGCTCCCCCTGCTGCTCCAAGGCAAATTTATTCTTAAGCAATTTTTGTCAAGCAACAAGAGCAACCACTTCGTCCTGAACCTTTATGCGTGCAGATGTTGGACTGGAAACTCTGGAGTTTGATCCAGAAGAACTTTGTTTGCTTCTCCTGCTTCCAACATTTGACATTCTGTCACCTGGTTGTATTTCATCCTGAATATCAGGTGTTGCTTTAATATTTGACTCTTTCTCTAGTTTGCATTGCCCATCCTTTGCATTTTCATCCTCTTCACCACCATTTTGTGGCACACCTTCAGCCATTTCCAAGTTGCTGACTTTAAGTTCAGTTGATGTCTTCTGCAGTGGTTTTAATTGCAATGGCAGCAGCCATTTTGTGCATCTCCATTCAACCATCTGCCAGACATGAGCATCAAGCAAGCACAGCACAAGCCCAAAATCCACAGACCCCAATGGTCGAGTGGCAGCACCTCCAAACTGGGTACAGACTAAATACAGTACAACTCCAATTATCTGAAATAGTCAGGACCGGGCCTATTTTGGATAAAGTTTTTTGAAGAACTGGTCATTTTTTTAATAACTGCCCAGTTTGGATAAATGAGGATTTCGGAGAATCTGATTTCAGATAATCGGAGTTATACTGTAAATACACAGAAGGGATCCACAAAAGTAATTCTACCGCTTCTGATGGCTGCGATGGGCTGCTGTTAATAAGCAAGTTTCCACCCCGGCAGCAATGATATTGCTTTGATTCTTGGCAAATGACTCTGTCTGTGTGTGCATAGGACATTCTGCTCTAGGATTGAAGCCCTGGGCCCCTCTATGGATAATGTTCAGACTAACGGAGGTGGATTGCTGTCAGCGGCCTGTGCTTGGCATTTCCAATATGGCCACAATGTTGCTTTCAGTATCGCTCCAAACCAAAGAGAACATAGGAAGTAGGAACAGGAGTAGGCCAAAAATGGCCCATTGAGCCTGCTCCGCCATTCAATAAGATCATGGCTGATCTAATCTATGACCTAACTCCACTTACCTGCCTTCTCCCCATATCCCCTAATTCCTCTACCATGTAAAAATTTATCTAACCGAATTTTAAATATGTTTAATGAAGCAGCCTCAACCACTTCCCTGGATAGAGAATTCTAAACATTCACTACTCTCTGGGAAAAACTATTTTTCCTCATCTCTATCCTAAATCTACTCCCCCAAATCTTGAGACTGTGTCCTCTCATTTTAGTTTCCCCGGCCAGCTCAAAAAACCTTCCTACATCTAACCTATCCATACCCTTCATAATCCTATATGTTTCTATAAGATCTCCTCTCATTCTTCTGAACTCGAGCGAATACAATCCTAGACGATTTAATCTTTCGTCATAAGTCAACCCCTTCATCCCAGGGATCAACCTAGTAAACCTCCTCTGGACCGTCTCCAAAGCCAGTATATCCTTCCTCAAATATGGAGACCAGAACTGGACACAGTACTCCAGGTGTGGTCTCACCAGTACCTTATACAGTTGCAATATTACCTACTCCTGAATTCAATTCCTCTAGCGATGAAGGCCAATATTCCATTTGCCTTCTTAATAACCTGCTGCACCTGCAACTTAACTTTTTGCTATTCATGCACAAGCACTCCCAAGTCCCTCTGCACAGCAACATGCTGTAGTTTTTCACCCTTGAAATAATATTCAGCTCTTTTATTTTTCTTGCCGAAGTGGATAACCTCACACTTACTAACATTGTACTCCATCTGCCAGATCTTTGAGGGATGGTAGGACTGAAACCCTCCAAATGTTCCAACCATGTCCAATTCAATCCTGTTCAATAATTCTGTGACTAAGTGTAGCGACTACTATCCATAAAAATATCCACTTCGGAGGCTAAGTGGGCTCTTTAATGTGACATGTTTGAGAAATTCATGATGAAATTCAGGAGTTTTAAAATGGTTTATTAATTAATACAAAAGGACTTGTAACATCTATAACAGAG
Source organism: Narcine bancroftii (assembly GCF_036971445.1). Lineage (NCBI taxonomy): Eukaryota > Metazoa > Chordata > Chondrichthyes > Torpediniformes > Narcinidae > Narcine > Narcine bancroftii. Next base: position 52,198,959 of record NC_091470.1, on the reverse strand, counting down.
TAGTAACGAATGTCTATTGTAATAATGTAATATCCTTGGTAACGAACGTCCATGATAATGTCTATCCAAACATAATGATAACGTCTGTAGTAATGTCCATGAATCCGTGTTGATGTAATGGTCAACAGAAAATATCGGAACCATACTCACCACCGTTTATCCCACCATTACATTCAACACAGGCTAACGTGTCTCCAACCGTGTGAAACCCTGGCGCATGCGTCAACAACCCCAGTGAATAGACATGCACTGGAAGAAACCGAATGTTTGTAGCCTCTGAACCTCAGGAACCCACAACTACTATCAACAACAATAAACAACATGATCAGGTGAATTGTGTCACCTGTAATCAGAACTAGAAAACGTATGATGTGTCGCAAAGCAAAATACTGCAAATGTGAAAATGGAAAATATAAAAGCAAAATTCTGTAAGTATTTAAGTGATTGAATTGCATTTCTGGAAAAACAAACAATTAAGGTTTTGGGTTGATGAATTTTCATTAGAACAAAAAAGTTTGAAGTGATTGCATTCAAGATACATTAAAGGAGCAGTGAGGAGTGGTCTGACAGTACTGGTCAAGGTTGATGTTGCAAGGTGATGTGACCAGAGCAGCTGTAACAGCAGACACTTCCATTTGTAACAGCATTTTCCAGTTGCGATTAAAGGTTATTCACCTGAAATATGAGCGCTGATTTAGATTTATCTACTTTTGCCCTTTCAGTTATGGGTGTGTGTGTGGTGGGGTGTGGGGGGGGGGGGGTGGGTGGTGGAGTCCCTTCCTTCAGACTCATTGATCCCTACTGGCTGAATGTATATGCATGAAGAATAAAAACAGAATTAGTAAAGGCTTATGAGTATTCTCTTCCTTCCCTTTATCTCCTGCTCTTCCCCCTCATCACACAATTGCTTGAAAATAGATTGCAATTTTCCTTTTGCAAGATGCCCAACATCTGTCCATAAATCAAAATTTGGATGAAAAAGGAAACCTTACTCATCCATGTCACTTTGATTAGCTTGGCATTTGCTGAAGGTTATAGTTGCTCAGTGGTACAAACAGAACAGCATTGAAGGTAGGCTGAAATTCTGATCAAGTATTCACTTGTGACTTGAGTTAAATCTAATGTGCAAGAGAATCGAAAATCAGTTCATCTTTCCTCAATGACTAATTGCTCAGTTGAACTGATAATCATGTTTCTCATTGGTTTTATGATCATGTATGATCATTTATGTATTTCAAACATGTCACCCATTTAAAAAGTCTGGTTCTGACTTGCATAATATCACTGGTTGCACTCTCCACAGCTTCTGCCTCACCTGATGAGAATATCAAATATGTTCTATTCTTGTTCAAGGAGAGAAACAAAAAGGCAGAGACATGGCAAAGTAGAGGGGTCCAGGAAAATGAAGCAACTTCATCATTCCCCATCATCTCCCTCATTCCCCAATCTCGCTTTTGCCCCGACTTTGCCCTTGTCACCCTACCATGGTAATCTGCACACAAATGACTACCGACCAGCATCATTCACATCCTCAGTGTTGAACTGTTTTGAGAGGCTGGTGATGTAGCATATCAGCTCCTGTCTGAACAGCGACATAGATCCGTTCCTGCCTACCACAGCAACAGGTCTATGGCAGATGCCATCTCACTGGATCTATGTGAAACCCTAGAACACCTGGACAGCAAAGATGCATGCATCAGGATACTCCTTATTGATGAAAGTTTGCTTTTCAACCCCAATGTCCCCTCAACTGATCGGCAAACTCCAAGACCTGAGCCTCAGTAACCCACTATGTAATTGGTTCCTGGATTTCCTCACCTCCAGACCACAATAGTGAGGATTGGTTTAAACATCTCCACAATCTCCATCAGCACCAGACCACAACAGGGCTGTGTTCTTAGTCCCCAGGTCTATTTGCTTTACACTATGACTGATGATACAACCATAATAGGCTGAATAAAAGGGGGTGATGAGTCAGCATCCAGGAGGGAGATTGAAAACTTGACTGAATGGTGTATGAACAACAACCTCTCACTTAATGTCACCATAACCAAGGAACTTTAGGAGGGGAAATCTAGAGGTGCACAATCTAATGATCACTGAGGGAATCCGAGATGGAGAGTGCGAGCAAATGAGAGTTCCCATTTCAGAGGACCTTTCTTGGACTCAGCACATGAGTGTCATTGTGAAGAAAGCATGTCAATTCCTCTACCTCCTCAGAGTTTTGCAAAGGTTTGGTATGACAGTGAAAATCTTGGCCAACTTCTACAGATGTGCAGTGTAAAGTCTGTTACCCAGCTGGATCGCAGCCTGGTATGGGGGCATCAATACCTCTGAGCAGAAAGCTCTTTAAAGGTCATATACACAGCCCAGAACATCACAGGCAAAACTCTCCCCACCATCAAGGAAATCTGCATGGAACTCTGCATACGGAGAGCAGCAGCAATCATCAAGGATCCACATCACCAGGCCATCTTGTTCTTGCTGCTGCCTTCAGGAAAAAGGCACAGGTGTTTCAAAGCTTGTAGTACCAAGTTCAGGAAGAGTTGTTATTCTTCCACTATCAAGAGTCCTAAAAAACAAACTCAATCAGAGATTCATTTAAGGACTCTCACTTTGCACATTATTATTTAATATTTATTTTCTGTATTTGCCCAGTGAGTTTATTTACATTTCTTTTTGCTTTCTCTCTTTTGTGTATGCACTACCAATAACTCGAAATTCTGCCTGGCCTGCAGGAAAAAGAATCTCAGTGTTCTGTGATGGCATGTATGTACTCAGACTATAAATCTAAATTTTGAACTTGGACTTCACCATAGTCTTTACTGACCCCCTGCTATTCTGTCACAATCACTGAAAAATATCAGTATCTTGTTAAGCTCATGTAACTGGATGAGAGTTGGGCTCCCAACTTTTACTGCTGTCAACTTTGGTGAGTAATCTCACCTTGGACATTTCAGTAGTTCCACGCGTTGCAAGTTCCTTTACCTGTCATCGTACTCTCCTTACACTAATTATCAAAATCTTGAACCAAGAATGGGAATGCGCATCAATTAAAATAGTGATTTCTTTGATGGCTGCATTAATTAGGCAGTTGTTGCTGCTGTGTTTGCCCAGAAGCTGTAGAAGGGTTCACTGAAAATCTCATTAAATCCAGTTCCAGAAAACTGATTAATTTAAAAAAAAAGCACCAGTCTATCTTCATACGAATGTTGGGTCCTCATTAAATGGTGTCCAGATTGTTCCAAGCAAAGGCTGTGACAAAAGAGCGAAGTGAAGCCAGACATCTGAAATGTGGTTAAAGTGAAATTGAACTTTCATGCAGTAATGCTCAGACCATTACTGCATTGGATCATTTGAGTGTAATGAATAGAGTGAGATGCTTAAGGTATTGGTTCTCTGGGTCACCTTGTCTAAACCACCATGATTCTCTCATCACTCGGTATGGCAGGCTCAAATTTAAAACATTTTGGGCGAATTTGTGCAGATTCGGAGGAACCTGATCAGCTGATGTTTCAATTATAAACGATTAAGCTAGTTTGAAATTAGTTTTGTTCACCGTATAGAGATAAAACTTGTTCCTTTTTACTTGATTGCCAAGCATTCAAACCTGACTCTTGGAGCACAAGAACAAAAGAAACAGAACCTGGCCATGTAGTAGCATGCAAATAGGCAGGCAAGCAATGCACAAGAATACAAGGCAACAATAGCTGCAGTAGGTCCAAAGGCCCACCAGGCCCGATCTGCCATTCAGTAGAATCATGGCTATTCGATTCTGACCTCATTATCTCTTCTAGGCTATTATTCTCTTCCTTGATCTATCAAATATTTATCCATTTCCACTTTAAATATTATGAATTGTATGGGTTCCACCAACCCCCAGGACACAGATTTACAGAGAATCATCACTCTCTTCAAACAAAAAATTCTATGTACGGCAGTTTAATTGGCTGTCCCCTTGCGCAAGGCTGTCCCACCAATGAAAACATCCTAGCATTGACCTCACCAAGTCCCCTCATGATCTTGTATCATTGAATAAGGTTACCCCTCGTTCTACATCCAAGGAATACCAGCCTAAACTGTTGGTTTTTTGTGGTAGGACAACCCTTTCATTCCAAGAGTCATCCTGATTGTGTATTCCCCTTTATCATAAGAGGTTTTGAATTCAAGAGTATATATATCAAACTGGAATTGTACTGGGTTCTGTTTGAAAAGCATAAGGAATACTTTGTCTACCCTTACATTGATGCAGCTCGTAGGGCTGCTGCCGCACAGTACCATTGAACCAGGTTCAATCCTGACCTCAGTGTGGAGTTTGCACATTCCCAGGGTTACCACATGGATGTACCCCAGGTGCTCGATTTTCTTTTACCATGTTGCAAAAACATGTGGTTTAGCAGGATAATTCTTCACCATAAATTTCCTTGATTGTGTTAAGTGGAAAAATCTGGAGTGATTTGATAGGAATAGGGAGAGCCTAAAATCAAATTGGTACAAATGAGTTTCTGATGGCCAGTACAGAGGGGCTGAAGGACTGCCTTCTCTGCTGTGTGACTCTTGACTCTGAAGGGTGAACTTGCTTGAACAAGGCTGGTCAGATTGATTGGGTAAAATTGTCCAGTGATGAGACCGTTCTCTCACATTTGGAGGAAGGAGAGGTGATTAAATTAAAACATACAAAACTCTGGCCTTAATATCCATGGAGATGATTTTAGTCCTGTTCAGCTATTTGTGGATGTGGTGAGGAGAAATCTTTTCATCTGAATGTTTGTGAATTTGGGAAATTCTCTATCTACTCTGAGAGGTTTTAGAGACTCAAACATTTAACTTGATTCACAACAGATCAAAATAATTCTGAATATTTTGTAAATTCTGGAGTATGGGAAAGTGGCAGTTTAAAAAAAAAAATGAGCACCTTAAGAATGGCCAGATCAAGCAAGAGGGACCAAATTGTCTAACTGTGGTACTACAGATGTTTCTAGACTTGGCATTGTACACAATGATTCAGCATCTGCTTTATCTACAGTTTTCTGAAATAGAGAATTCCAAAATCCTCTAAGTGGCTGAGCCCTTGTGATGAGATTTTAAGTTCTGCACACTGCACTAAGAGATGAACATCTTGGCATTTACAGTGTCAATTCCTCACAGAATCTTGTTCATGTTGATGAGTGCCTATTGTTCTGAGTCCAGTGAGAACAGGCAAAGCTTTCCTGATCATTATTCAAATGATTAACTCCCTAATTCTAGTGATAGTACTTGTGGACAGTGCAGTGTATGTATGCAAGACCAGTCTATTTGCATTCAGTATTTTGGAGATCAAAACTGCAGACGTGGTCCATGTGTCACCAAAGCCCTGTGAAATCTGAATGATGTTTTTATCTTTGGTGTACTCTTCAGTAAGACCAGGGAATGTATGTCTTGCTAGTTACTTTCTTTAATTGCATTTTGACTTGTAATTATTTACTAGTCTTTCTCCATCTGCAAATCCATCAAAGTACACAACCTTGTATGATAGCCTTGTGTACACAGGGACTTTAATGCTCAGGATGGTCTCTTGGAAATGATAGTGCGATTGTAGTCTGTGTGGGGAGGGAAATTATGTTGCCTTTGCTTTGTGTCAAATCTCTCTGTAAATTTGTTTTTCTGAATGGTCTTGTACTGTGTACAAAATGTATAGCTGGACTGCTTGCAAAACAAACATGTTTGATACATGTGACAATAAATGCAGGCTTAATTCATGGAAATGTGTTACTGAAGGGAACCTGCTGTGACCCAGTGCAGCAAGTGGAGAGTCAGAATGGTGGAGAAAATAGAATGGGCAAATCTGAGAGAGGCAGATGGAGAAGTATGAGAAGACCGATCAGATCAATGGGATTTACTTTAATGTAAATACCCTCTTGGGCAAGACACATGAACTGAGGTGGGAAACTTAGGGCTCCGGGGGTCTAGAATTTTCATATGATGTGGTGTGGTAGAGAGGGTATAGAGGTTACAAAAAGGGAGGGGGTGATACACTGTGAAGCACCTTCAATTAAAAGTACTCTGAGGATATCCTGGAGGGCTTGATCAATGAGGGTATGTAGATAGAACCTAGCAGGGGATGATTTCTCTGTTAGGGTTATACTGCAAGCCGAAAAACACAGAAATGCTGGAGGAACTCAGCTGGTCTTGTAGTGTCCAGGGGAGGTAAAAATATATTACTGACATTTCAGGCCTGAGACCTTCAAAGAATAAGCAAAGAACAGGAAGGTGTAAGAATAAAAGAATTGTGACAGAATATATAATGTTTTTGGGAGATAAATTGGAAAAATTAGAGTAGGTTACACTTTAAAACACATCTTATTTGAAATACTGGAGAATTCATATCTAGAGTGACCTTGCAGAAGTTGTGAAGAATGCCTATGCAGATTTCACAAGATGGTGTTAATTGAGTTGAAATTATGGAATGAATAGACCACACATGTCAAACTCTGGCCCGCGATATAATTATATTTGGCCCGCAAGATCATTTCAAAAATGTATTAGAGGTGGCCCGCCCTGCAGCGAGAGCCGATGCTGTTTTTTGGTAATGTCACCCCCAACATCCTCCCCCTTCATTGCACATCCTTCCCCATTGTAACACGAGAAATTGTAACACGAGAAGTCTGTCGATGTCATCAGCCGGCAAGCCAGTTGGAAGGCTCTCCGCACAACCAGTCACTTCTCCCACCTGTCGAGCGGTGCGGTGGATGGGCAAGCGCCTGTGATTTCCTGTCAGCACGACGGGCATGGCAGGCTGCACATGGCCCCCGGGCAGCATGAGCCCCGCGCGACTGGCACCTTCCACAGCGCGAGCGCACTTCTCCCGGTCGCCACGGCCTTCAGCGCCTGCACCCTCGCGGACCCCAGGGACGGCTGGTTCGGCCCTGCATGTGAAGAGAGAGATGGTGGCTGTCCGCAAAGGCTGATCGGCAGCGCGCTGGGCCTGAGTGGGTGGGTAAGCAGGGGTGGGCAGAGGGTGTAGGTGGGGAGTAATGGGCAGGGGAAGTTATGGTGGTGCGAGGGGCAGTTAGAGGGAGGGATGAGTAGAAGGAGGGGTGGATAGGGAAGAGGTAAAAAGGCGAGTAGGGGAGGGGTGATTAGAGGGTGAGAGACGGGTAGAGGGAGGAACAGGTTGAGGGGAGAGGCAGTAGAGGGGCGTGTATAGGATGGGGTAGGTAGAGGCAGAGTGAGGGGTGAGTAGAGGTTGGGTAAAGGACTGGTCAGGTAGAGGGATGGTGGGGCGAGGGTGAATAGAGGCCTAGAGCCTGAGGAGTGAGCAGGAAATGCTGAGTCCTGATGCAGGCCAAAATGGACACAGCTTGTGAATGCTGACTACATCTCCACAGGGACCAAATAGGTTTCCCTCAGGTCAAGCAAAGGGTGAACTTGAGCTACCTACTCCTGACCTGTAACATTATCCTCCTAAAGTTATATCCTAAAGTTTAACATTACATATGTTGAAAGAAGAGAAAACATGCAGATGTTGTTGAAAATTTTCAATAAATATTTAGTTCGGCCTTCGACTTAGTCCAAGTTTTTAATTTTGGCCCTCCGTGAATTTGAGTTTGACACCCCTGGAATAGACTATTGTCTTTAAAGCAAAAGCACAGACATGCTGTCTGTTGATACCTTTTTGCAAGTATTTTGAAGCGTGCACATAAAGGTCACTGATGGGTTCTTGTTTACCTAAAAACAACAGATGAACCAAAAGACTGACTTCTATTGTTTGATGGAGAAGGTCAGGTGTTTTTTTGCAAGCAGTCTGTGTGTGTGAGAGAGGAGTCAAACAAGTTCTCTCAGCCAGTGTGTGGGACACTGAAAGCTGTAACAAGCAGGAGAAGCTTGCTGGAACTGAAGCAGAAGCTCCAGGTAACGTGGCGAAG